>NC_138582.1:30573845-30698413 GCF_964289735.1 Phaethon aethereus
TATTTTCCTTTTAAATTGGGTAAGTGATGACTAGACACAATAGTTTAAAAACTGAAGATTTTTAGACCATGAAGCATAGGCTTTTTTGCACTTCTCTGTTATTAAATACACTGCTGAAGTACTTTAGTTTCCACCAGAACAGTTGATGGAAATGGTTGCTACAACCAGATTATTATCTATTCTTCTTTTTCCAACCTGGCCTAGATAGCCTTACTCCTGTTCAAATACTGTCCCACATCACAATTATATTTACCAGAGTCAGTCCTTGCATTTCTGCTCAGTGCTAGGAAAAGTAGTGCAAACATTTATTTCTCCATAACACCAGTAAACCTGTGTATAAGAAAGGGAAAAGATATTTAAAGAAGTGTTTGTCAGATTATCCTAACAAAAAACCACTGTCCTGCTAAAACGTGAGATCTTTATGTGTTTGTGTTCCAAGGGAGAGATTGGCAGAGAGATGTACATCATCAAACAGGGTGAAGTTCAAGTCCTTGGAGGCCCTGATGGTACAAAAGTCCTGGTTACACTAAGAGCAGGAGCTGTATTTGGGGAGATCAGGTAGGTCCATTGCTATTTTTTAACATTTTCTTTAGAACTGATCAAATAATCAATGGTTGTTTAACTTCTCTGTAGTAAGCATGATCGCTACCATGGGAGTCTAGAAAGTTGGTAGGATCAACCAAGAGGACACTGAGCAAGGAGATGCAGGTCAGTGAAGGAAAATCTAGAGTGAAGCATCAGATACTAATCCAGCAAGATCTGAGACCAATGTTTTGGGCAATGTACACAGGGATATACAGACAGATTTCTCCTTCGGCATTTAAAAGATTTAACACATCTTCCTGTTCTGAGGTCTGCAATACAGCAGGAGCAAATGCATTTTATTGCCTATATAGTGAGACTAGGCGCCCTTACACAGCAGATGGTAAAAACGATAATTAATTTCCAACAAAGGAGATAAAAAAATCTAAAAGAGCAAATAAGACTGATTCACTTAGGAGCTGAAGTAGGGATTAAGTTGCCAAAAATCAGGCATCCTCATTTGAAAATGCATTCATTTAAGAGCACACAAACCAAGAAAAAGGCAGACAGACCAGATTTTTGGGTCTGAGTCTATCTGGAGAAAAAAAAAATTTCTCAGGTGGCTGCAAATGGTTTTCGTATTCTCCACATGGTTGCTATGCAAAATCCATTAACTCTTATGTGTCATGTTCCCCAATTCCCAAGTACTAGATTTTAGGCACTGCATCCCCTGCTGAGATTGGCCTGAGGAAAAGTAATAAAACACATGTGCTGCTGCATGTGATAAACTGGATCTTTGATTTCTTCCAGCTGCCTTCCTGTCGTTGTTAATCCTCTTGCTGGTAGCTTTAATCTGCCTTTTGAAAAGTGGTAATCAGCTCTGTGCCAGGTTTATATTTATCTTCTACTTGTGCCTCCCTTTGTGGTAAGGGAAACGTTCCCGTTTATCCAGTGACATGTGTACAGAACTTTCTTAGACCTCAAGTGGAAATCACCTGATATATCCCATAGATACAGACCTTTTTCATGGAGTGGGAAACTGAAATTGTATTAGTTCCTTGAGAGAAGGTTATTTGAAAGGCATTTCTCTGTGTGACAATATCATACCTGAGCAAAGCCTCAAAACAAAATGCTGTATGGTAAGTTAAGTGGAAAGGCTGAGAATGCACTGGTTTTCAGTAAGGGCTGGATACTGAAAACATAAAAGAAAAAGCTACAGCAGCCCAGCTATGTAACACACACATAGCTTTCAATTATTCATTAGTCTTGCACTTGGAGCAAAGACTTTATTTTTAAAACTGAGAAAGTATAATGATTGGTTTTAAAACAAGGAAGGATTTTCAAACTTTTCATCTAATACAGGCGAGCACTTATTTCCACATGAGAACTGCACAACAGCCTTTAAAGATTCATTTCCCAATATGTGTTACTCTTCACATAGTTGCCAATAAGGACAGTAAAACCCTCAGCAATGCTATAACCCTACATTTCTAGTCTTGTTTTCTTCATCATTGATCTACTGCGGCAGTATACCCATTCAGACACACATAATTTGCATATAAATGTTAGGCAGTGGATAAACTTGAGGAGAAAATACACAGCAACTGGCAGACATCTCCAGAATTGAAGAAAAGCAAAGACATGAAGCACTAAGTGTATCAGTCGAGATTTATCCTCTTCCTCGTGGTAAAGTGTTAGAAAATAATGAGTTTGTATAGCACCTCTCCATATAAAGTTTTGTCAAGGTCTTCTGAATACTGTATAGCAGAAGCAAATGAAAAAAATTTTATTTAATGGATGAAATACTACTTCATTTAGCACACCTAAATTTTCCCCTTAGTATTTATAGCATGGTTATCACCTGATACCAGACTGATTTCCTTCTGATTTCTGATTCAAGATTTGGTTAGAGAAATATGTCAGCTTTAATCAAGTGGTTTAACTACATGATGTATAAGACAACTGCTATTTAATCTCACTCTGTTCAAAATGCATGCAAATGATGCTTTAAAAGTCTCTGAGGGCAAAGGAGTTGAAGCAAACAAAAAATGTTTATTTCAAAAAATTTCCCTGAGTTATACTAGAAGGCTAATGCAAGACTAATGTTCAAACAAGCCCTTTGCCAATTTAATCCTTGAAAATTATTACAGAAACAGATTAAGTAATAGGAGTTACCTTCCAGTTAACATCTTACCCTTGTTACTACTTTCCTGGATAGATAATATCAGTTTGGGGAAGCAAAATAAACTCGGAATTAAAGACAGAGTGCTGCCTTAGTGAGAGCCTGTCTGCACAGACAACTGAGAAAGAGAGAAATTAACTATAACACAACACTTCATTAGCCCAGAGAAATTTACACTTTAAGCCAGATGTCCTCATTCATCCATTTACTGTTATTTCACTCGAACAATTTCCTCTCAGAAAATGGTAATTCTCAAAAAATTAAAACATTTCTCCATTATATGTAAATTTTTGACAGGAAGATCTCTAAATATTAGGTCTCAGCTTTGGCCTTTCAGCTGTTTTTTAACTTTAACATTTATTTAAAAAATGAAAACTAAAGGGAGTCTTTAGCTTTGTGAAAGATTACATTTTCCACTTTGTCCCAGGGTTTCCCACGAAGCGGCAGCTGCTGCGTTTCAATGAGCACTGCACTTTGGTGTTTGACATCTTGCTCAGAAGCAAGATCCAGACCTATTTCCCTTTCCTGACTTACCAGTTCTCTCCATATGCACATAGGTGCTGAGCTGAGCCACCACAAGCCAGTTCAATGAACAGCAGATTCTTACAGAGATCAACTATAAAAAAAAACCCCACAAAACCACTGAGTCATCACTTTGACAACTTTATACCTCTAAATTAAATTTACTAGCATAAAAATTCAAAAGTTATCATCTCATACTACATTACAGCATTTCAGGCTAACAACTGAAGTAAAAAATGTAAGGTAAAAAACCAAATTTCTCTATTAATACAGATATTACAGTATCAAGAACTATCACCAGGCAACTGTAGTTCTTTTTAAAAATCTGATCTATCATGTAAATCTTAGCACACTAGCCAAAATAGGTTCAATCACAAAGTCCATAACACTGTCCTTAGTAATTCTGTTTGAGCAAGGACTGCCTTACTTGTCAAATTCACCTCACATCATCACCATAATGAAACAGCTGATCTCTTTAGTCCTAGTCTGCCTCAATAAAATGAGAAAGCCTGAAAATGATTGTTCAATGACTTGTTGAGAAGTGATTCATCAGAACTCAAAAGCTGTTTGCAATTTTCTTTAGCTGCTTATCTTATTGTGCAAATAGTCCTATTCTATCTGAGGAATTGTACAGAACTGTTTAAAAAGACGACGATATACTCAAGTATTTTCAGCTTGAATTCATATATTGATTGCCATCTTGGGTTGCAGAAAAACATGTGTGTGTGTGTGTGTGTGTGTGTGTGTAAAAACAGCCTTGCAAACACAGTTGCAGATATCTCATACTATCCTTTATAAATCAAATATAATATATTATCCATATGATCTAATAATAATAAATTTGTTCCTTAAATATATTTAATATTAACACCAATATTTATGTATCCTTGATTAATATTTTGGATTAGTACTATTTAACGTTTTATGGTGTCCAAATAATCCTTTATTAATAACTTTTAAATTTAAAAATTACTAAATATTCTCTAAAAATATTTACTCACTGGGAAACGTTTAAGGGACAAATTTTCAGGGTGGGTCACCTTGAATACAGTGATAAAGTAATTTTAGTACTAAGAGCAAATTGCAACTTCTTTTGTTTATCAACACAGCTGAGAAGTGAAGTCTCTTCATTTCATTTGCTTAATGCAAGATGAACAATTTAATTTTTATTTGTACAACATCTAATTTTTATGTGGATGTCCTACCTTTGGCCAACTACTGCTTACTGAACTGCTCTAATGCCTTACTTTCAAAAGAAAATAGCCTTCTTTTTCTGGCAGACACATTTGTAACTGTCAGCTTGAAAGTCCTTCCTAATCCATATCATTCAACTTGCCATCTTTCAAACATGGGATGTGGTACATGAGAAAACTGAAAAACAGAGTCCCACAGAAGTTATTCACTCAGAAAAATGAAAATTTTTAGAGAATCATTCGTTCATTGTAAATAACTCTTTCAATAATAACAAACTTGTGCTGCTCTATTTCTGATGTAAATAATTTTCAACAATAAAATTGAGGAAATGCCAAGTTCACACAAGGACAAAAGCAAATGCAGTCCTTGCAGTGGGTGTCTCTTGGGAGAAATGTCTCTATCTAGCAAGACCTTTCACAGTCCTTAGCATCTACATACTCCTGACCAGTAGCAACAATTTGCTTTCCTGAGGCAAGAAGGTATTTCCAATCCCAGCTGCAAAGAGACTTTACAGAATATCAGAGAGAACAGTTGGGTACGTAAGTGAGCTTTATGATGACTTTAATTGAGAACCATCAGCAAAGAGATTCCTCACTAGGGCAAGTAACGATGTGACTGACAATGCTTATTTTCATTGCAGCCTATTAGCCGCAGGTGGAGGAAATCGAAGGACTGCCAATGTGGTGGCTCATGGTTTTGCCAACCTTTTCACTCTGGACAAGAAAACACTCAATGAAATCTTGGTGCACTATCCTGAGTCAGAAAAACTTCTCATGAAGAAAGCAAAGTATGTCCTAAGAACAGTTTTTAAAGAACATTATTTAGCTGCAGAAGGGACAGTTGTGGCTTCTAGACAGATCTGTGTTCCTTTCCTGTAAGAGTAAGAGATGTAAACACCCTTGTATTTAGAGGTCAGATTTGCCTGGTAGTATTTGGTGGAAGCCATGATCTTGGCAGGGATTCCAAGGTTTGTAGAAATGTGGTAAGTAGAATGAAGTCCTGAATGTAGTTGCCTCCTCCATTGTATTTAAGGTAACTAAACAAATAGGAGATGAATACCAGGACTCCTTACATAGTCAAGAAAGAAACTGCAGGACAGATATTTGTTGAGGAGTAGGTTTTCAAAGATGCAACCGAACACCTGCTACACTGATACACTTCAATGTACCCACAGGCATGTATGCATTTCCAAAATCTTAAACAGTAGTTAGGAACGGATTTAAAGGCCCAAGAAGATGGAAGTACACAGATTTGAGAGGTGTGCATTTTGTTCAAAAGAATCTGAAAGGGGATTTCAAACGAAGCTGCTTTTTGTCTTGCTTTGGCTGTAGCTTGCTAGAAGCACCATTTCCCTAGCTTTGAAAGGCCAAAATATTGTCATATTTTGCCATAAAATTATGACAAAATGACTACCTTGTAAAAGGTCCAAATATGTGAAACAGTTTGTTAGTATACTTCAGCACTGTTATTGTTCTCAGCTCTCGCCTTACATTGGTATCAAAGGTTGGAAGTTTGCTCCCAGACTTGAAATTCCACCAGAGAAGACTGAATACAGCACAGGAGTGACATTTTGTTTAGTGGAAGTGCTAGCAGACAGGTTGCATTCAGCATGTTTCAACAGCCCTGATTATCAAATGATAGTATCTTGAGAATCATCATGTCCCTGAGGAACAAGGAATCTAGACACAGAATGGGATGACCGCTCAATTTTCAAAACCAGCATCAACAGGTAGAAAGGTGGAACAAATCCTCTGACTGATGGTCCCTAGCATTTATCCTTCCTGACTTGTCTCCAACTTCTTTCTGAACAGTTGTACAACCATCATTACTTGTTATTCCTGTCTCTCTGTCCCATACTACCTTCTTCTGCTTTCTTGCCCACCCTAATCATATTAATGGCCCACCCAAGCCATTGACTTCTACTTCCTCCAGATAGCCTTTCTCAACCGCAGGACCTTAATAACCATCCATCCTTTGTATCTGCACTCCCATTTGGGCCCAAAGCACACTCTAGATATCAGACTAGTTACAGATATCCTGTTTAACTTTAAAGATACGCAGTATCTGCCCTGTGCTGGAGGCCATGTATTCTGCTCACCTGTCTAGGCATCCACTAATTCTTCCAAAACTCCCGTGTTCCATGTATGGTCAGCCATGTCTCTAGAAAAACGAGGCACCAACATGAGGCTTGTGCACTGCTTTGATAAAGATTGCAGTTATGTTCAGTTTTGGAATCAAGTTATCAGTTAGTCTGCCCTGGAAGGTTTATGTTAGAGTTCTCCGTGCGGTTGCATTGGCCATCCCACACCCTTAAAAGTCTCCTTGAAATAAACGCAAAGGAGTTACTCAAGCAAGAAATTTGTTCTGTTGTCACCCACTCAATAGTCACTGTATAGTCTTCACATAATAAACCCACACAAGCTGTTGAAGTGTGCTGTTTAAATTCATGACAATAAAACTTAAAAAAAGTAAAATCTTCACTTCTGAAATTCCCGAAGTTACAAAGAACAAAACACTGGAGAAAGTTACAGTATTATGGGATTTACTGTACTTCAGACTGAACGTATAGTCCTTGTTATAAAAAGCCTTAAGTCAGGGCTTTTGCAAGGATAGAAAAGTTACATTGAAAACTGTACAGTAACCTAATAGAAATTGAAAGCATGAAAACCCTCTGCTTTTCACTGCTTCCAACTATCTTGGAACTGTCATCTAATCTTTACCCTCGTTGTTCATTCTCACTTTGTGTAATGGTTGCATATAAGTACAGCTACAGAAGGGTGTGAATATCTAGTCTGCCAAGTGACTGGCAGTAGTTTTCATATCTTCAGGGTACCTTATTCTATTGAAGAAGACCAAAAATAAGTACCCTCCACTGTCTAACCTGACCTATGAGAGATAAGCCATGCTGAGTTTGTTAGTTTGGTAAACTGTTATTTCCACAAGCATCAGCTGGACTCCAAATTGAGCACTAAATTCTCTCTGAATTTTCATCCAGAAGGCCAGGTAAGAGACTTCCATCTCAGGTATGAGGCATCCATCCCCTCCATACTACTTTTCACCTTACAAAACTCTCATCTGCTTTGCGATACCTTAATTCGATCCTGTACTTGTTTATTCTCTAGGATGTAAGTAAGTAATTGGCTGCTCATGGCTTGGATGTGTGTGCTATTTGCCGAGTAAAAAATTGGCTGGATGGCCAGGCCCAATGAGTTGTGGTAAATGGAGTCAAATTCAGCTGATCACCAGTCACAAATGGTGTTCCCCAGGGCTCAGTATTGGCACCAGTTCTGTTTAATATCTTTATCAATGATCTGGACGAGGAGATCAAGTGCAACCTCAGTAAGTTTGCATACAACACCAAGTTGGGCAGAAGTGTTGATTGGTAGGAAGGCTCTATAGATGAAGCTGGACAGGCTGGATCAATGGGCCAAGGCCAAATGTATGAAGTTCAACGGGGCCCAGCGCTTGAGTCCAGCACTTGGGTCACAACAACTCCATGCAACGCTACAGACTTGGGGAGGAGTGGCTGGAGAGCAGCCCGGCGGAAAGGGACCTGGGGATGTTAGCTGAGAGCCAGCTGAACATGAGCCGGCAGTGTGCCCAGGTGGCCAACAGCATCCTGGCTTGCATCAAAAGTAGTGTGGCCAGCAGGAGTAGGGAAGTGATCGTGCCCCTGTACTTGGCACTGATGAGGCCGCACCTCAAATACTGTGTTCATTTTTGGGCCCCTCACTACAAGAATGATGCTGAGGTGCTAGAGCATGCCCAGAGAAGGGCAATGAAGCTGGTGAGGGGTCTGGAGCACAAGTCTTATGAGGGGCGGCTGAGGGAACTGGGGTTGTTCAGTCTGGAGAAGAGGAGGCTGAGGGGAGACCTTATTGCTCTCTACAACTACCTGAAAGGGGGTTGTAACGAGGCGGGTGTTGGTCTGGTCTCTTCTCTCAAGTAACTAGTGATAGGATGAGAGGAAATGGACTCAAATTGCACCAGGGGAGGTTTATATTGGATATTAGGAAAAATTTCTTCTTCAAAAGGGTTGTCAAGCATTGGAAGAGGCTGCCCAGGGAAGTGGTTGAATCACCATCCCTGGAGATATTTAAAACACATGTAGCTGTTGTGCTTAGGGACGTGGTTTAGTGGTGGACTTGGTAGTGTCAGGTTTATAGCTAGACTCAATGATCTTAAAGGTCTTTTCCAACCTAAATGATTCTATGATTCTAACTCCAAATTAGAACAGTAGCCTCCACCTCTACCAGAGCCTAGGGTAAAACCCTTATCCTTTCCAGCTTTCCTCTTGCCACTGGACCTGGGACAAAAAAAATTCGCTGGAAAATTTTCCAGATTTTCATCCATGAATACGACATTTTAGCTTTGCAGGAACTTTGCTCAGTTGCACAGCACCGCTGCATGTTCTCGTTCCTTCCTGTCTCTAGGGTGCTGCTGAAGGAGAAGGGGAAACCAGCTCCAGGACCAACAGTGCAACAACCACGGGGCTTAGCCAGTCTGTTTGAGCTGAAAGAGGAAACTCCAAAATTGTTTAAAGCAATGTTTGGAGGCAAAGGAAGAGAAGGCCTTAGTAGGCTGCTGCAGCTGAAGAGAGAACAAGACATTCAGGTAATGCCACAGAAAATACAGTAGATAATTGCAGGTGCTGAAGAGGGAAACAGGAAAGATACTGGGAGGGCCTGGGCAAACAGAGCAGATGAAAATGCAGCCTTACTGCAATCAACGGCAAAAACTCCCAGTAGCTGAGATATAATCACTGTACCTAATCTCTGTAAACACTAATTCTAAAATTTGGCTCAAATCTTCCTGGACCTGGTCTCTGTGCGGAGCAGAGAAAACAAAAGCAAACGAAAAGCAAGGAAAAAAGCAAGCAAACAAAAAGCTTCAAAGAAAGTAAGGATAAAATAGACTTCACAAAGACTCTAAGGGCATCTGATCTTCTAATTTTATGTAAACAACAGTAAATACAGAAATATCCTAGCACAGTAATCCGATACAGCTGACTCAAGCACACGGTGAACTTTCCAATTCAAAGTCAGATCTTTGGTTGTCAAAAATCCTGAAGACAAAATTGAAAGTTTATCCCAGGTAAAACTGATTAAATCTGTAATATAGTGCACTTATAAGAAAATTGTTATTTTAGTTGATGAAAAATAATTCCCACGTTATACTTTGTTCTGAGATATATTAAGAAGAACCTGCTCAGTTATTTAGCCAAAGGTGGCAGAATTCTTTTCTGTCTTTATAGCTGAACTGGCAGTGTTTGGTTTTGGTTTTTTTTTTAAGTTAAGGACTTTGCTTACACAAGTGACTACAACACTATGATCAGAGCAGAAACATTGCTCAGTTTATTGTGTATTTGTGAACCTAGTAGCAAATAGGCTTGGCCAAGGAACTGGGGCACTGGGAAATATGTCAAGATCTACATAACACTTTTTCTTTCTATATAAAGGAAGGCAAGACCTAAGGAAGGGTTGTGTGCCCCAGAGCATGCCTGTTTCACCCTGCTGTAATAATAAGAAGCAGATATTATCACTATCTACAAGCTTTTTCCTAGGTTTTATATTGACATTCTGGTTCTGAAATTGTATTTTTCATTTAGAAACTGATTTTTGGCATCTAAATATGAATTTATATACGTTGCATACCATTAATCACAGTATCCATGCTGTGCCTTTCCACTGCATATACAGAATATAACTACTGAATTTCTTCTGCAGCATTGGAAAACATTTCACTTCTTGCTTCTAGGAAACTCAAGATGAAGCAGAGAGTAAGCCTGAACAAGAGGAGAAGAAACCCATGGAGCCCACGGCTTCATCTGTACCCCCTGCACAAAAAGAAGAACCGAATGCAGACACTACGCCTAAACCACCTGCAGTTATGCACAGAAGAACCAGTAATGAGTCTCTGATCATTAGTATGTCTCCATCCCCCAGAGCAGGAGAAGGAGAGATCCTTAAAGTTGAAGTTAAAGAGAAAAAAAATGAATAGATGGTGCTTCGGGCTGTGGCTAAATTCAGAGGGCTAATGTGACTTTGCTTTTGGGTAAAAAAGATTAAAAGTAGAGATTACTCAAGAGAAAAATCTACCCCGGCTCCTCCTCTTCCTCCTCTCCTGAGAGAACTGGACAATTTACATACTTACCTCTTAATCTTGAGCCTGAAGAGAGAACTTCTGGTGTAATAGGAATTAGAGCTCAGACTGTATTTCAGGACCACTTGTTTCTTGTTTGATCCATGCTCTCCCTTATCTCTTACTCTGTCTTGTTCCTGCTTCTCCTCTTCCCTCTCCTGTGTATCCTCGCTTTCTTATTGCTGTTCCTGTTGCTCAGTTTGCTCTTAATTTTTGTATGCGTTCTTTTGTACTTTCTTTTCTGGCTTCCCATAGTTATCCTTTTTCTTGTTACTGCCCTACTGTTGCTGAGATTACTTATGTTTCTCTCCATCCTCCTCTCTCCTCCCTTTATACTTCTAATCAGTGACCTGCTTCTGTGACCAGCGTGGCTCAGTGTGATGCGGAAAGTGTGATGCTGTGTGTTGGCATGGTTTAGCTTGGGACAGAGGGCTGCAAAACAAAACCATTATCGAAAGATAAAATCACAAAATACATAACAGGGAAGCAGATTGCAGAATTATTGCCAGCCTTTTGAAAGCACAAGCATCTGCTCCAGTTGTCTGACTCTGGTGAATAAACATGGCAAAGACGTAGATATTCCGCCCCACCCCAGGGATGACCTTTAACTTTGGGCTGCCGATTTACACGTTTGATCTTCTCAAGCGGTTGGACATTAATAATGCTCTCTGGAGAGCACGGAGTTGATACTGGCTAACTTTTTGAAGAATCTTGGTACCAAAACTAGCTGCTTCCTAAATAAAAGCTATTTTACGAAAAGCAGGATTTACGCCTTCTGGCTTGATGGTACATAGTTTAAACCAATGCTCCAGTTGTTCACCTCCATCATAGACCTCAACTGATGGTGCAGACTGAGCCCTGTGCATTACCAGGGCTGAGCTACATCGTACCTTTAACGTAAGCCCTTTACCAGCACCACAGCTGAGAGGGCTACAGCTGTCTAACACGGAGCACCCACACCATCAACCTTCTGCATCGACCCATCACCGAAAGGGATGCAACATTAAACAAAAGGCTGGAGCTGTGTTTTAAGCTTAATTATACATTTTTTTTTTTTTCTTCCATGGGTTTGTGACTCCTCTCTCTCCCTATCTACTTTCAGTCCCTGCTGGATGAACAGCTTTGGGAACTAAAACCATTATGCAGAGGCCAAGCCAAGAAACTGTAAAGGCAGGCTTCACAGCTCCTCCGCTGGCTAGCCAACCAAGGCAGGCACCATGCCAAAATTAAACAATTCGCTTTGCAGGCTACATATATGCAGCTCCTGTGGGCTGTGCATTCTGTAGCCCTGTTCTTTAAAGCCCTTGAACTTCTCTAACCATAGGCAAAGCTGGCAGCCCAACCAGAATCGGTGGGAGCGTTGCCCGAGTAAAAGCTAGATGACTGAATTCCGTATGTTGTATATTCCACACATCCAAACCCAAATCTCTTTCAAAAAGGAAGTTCTGTTGCATTAGCAGTGAGGTCAAGGTTCAACCACTGCATGGGGAGAACCATCTTTATTTATATGTTACTTGTTATTTGATATGTAAGAAAACAGGATGTCACAACAGAGGCAGAAAATTGTAAGATGCATCATAAAGAATTACTCATCTACTGCACATCCAGGAATGTCTCAATAGACTCTCAAAATCAGAAATATTGCAGAACTGCTTCACAAATGAGGCCTTCTGTGAATAATAATCATCTATGAATTCATTACAATATATGGTTCTCACACCTTTTTTTGAGAGTTGTCCATACATTACGGAAGGGGGAAAAAATCCATAAAACCCCGTTTTTTAACATTTTTATATTAATGAGTAAAGCACTCTCATTGCAAAAGATCAGATCCCCTTCTGCCTACACAAATGCTAGCAGGTGACTTTGAACACTTTCACTGTTGGCATACTTAAGTTCATCAGTCACACGCTGACAGACGTTACAAAGTAAGGGCTGAGACTGCAGCAGCAAGCATTATCCTGCAGCAACACGGCATCCCACGGGTTGCTGCTTTGCTATAGCTCCTAACAGCTCCGGATTGCAGGACAGCCTGTCAGCTCTGCCTGCAAACTGACCAAGTTATGCACAGCTCTCGAGCTCCCTAGACCCAAAATGAATGAAAATGTCTTTGCTGAAGATCATGTTCACACGGAAGTAGCATCCATTTGATTTTCTCTGACATCCTACTTTTCTGTTGTTGGAGTATTTTCCCCTTACCAGAATTCCTCCAGTTATAGGGGTGGGCAGGGGCAGGAAGGGTTCAGGAATCCAAGTTGCAACTATTTAGAGGGTTTTCACCAGAAGGAACAACATGAGGAAGGTTAAGATGTATTAAATCCTTTCAGGAACTAATTCTACCCTGTGGATTCTTGACTGGTGGTGAAGTCAAGTGAATTACTCTAGAGCACTTAGAAAACGTAACTTCCAGTATCAAAGCTCACTCAGGTTCTGCATGGCATCGCACTCCCCTGCAACGCTGTGTCTCTAGTGTCTCTTGGTTTCCCAATAAAGCGTCTCAGACTTGACTACAGTTAAATGTAAAGAAACTGAAGGGTGCAGTAGGAGGATGTATTTGAAAACGAAAAATAACCAAATCTCCATGCCTCTCTACTTAAAACGTAGATGCTGTTCTGAAAAAAAGTTTGGGAAAACCTGATAATAATTGTATGATACAGCATGCATGGGAGAACTCTAATGTGGCAAAAAGCATAAAACAGTCACTGCTAAAACTTTCCAATCTCAGAATAGCTTCTTGCTAAGACAATATGAGATGTTTTATGAGACACACACTGCACATTCATAACCAATGAATGAAAAGGCATTTTTCCTCTCATCTTCATCATCATCTCATCATCATAATACTTGCTATAAATCTGAGCTGTTCAGGCCTAGGAATGCTCAGCGTAGGAACTGCAAAACCAGCATTTATCATTACATAGGAAAGGCTGAATACAAAAGCACAATGGAAGAATACTATACTGAAATTGTATTTTTATTGCATAGGCACTGTAAATCAGTTAACTTCACCAGAACTGAAATACACAGGAAAGTAAAAAATTCTTGTTACAGGTTACTTCTCTGCTGTACATAGGTATATATTACAACCATTAAATGGCAAAAAGCATCCGATTATGAAGGCTGCTATACATCACTTTTATCACAAGGTGGTGCAAGTGACCTACAAGCACATTTGCTTTACAAAACTTTGACAATATTTTGCTTTGTCACCCTCAAGCTAATAAGGCAATTTTTACATGTAAAAAAAAAAACCAAAAAAACCCCACCAAACAAAAAAATGGCAAAATGACAAAATAACTCCCCTCCCCCGTGACTCATAATCTGCTGCATTCCTTGAGTCAGAATATTGCTTCAGCCAAACTTGGAAGCTTCCAGATTTTCCAACAGGCTGTTAGCTGTACACCTCTAAGGGAAGTTATACTGGGAAAATAGTTCTTACCACCGTCAGCTCTGAAACACTTTTCTTTTACACGGAGTAGGGCACACTGAGAAGTACGTGTCCTTGATATGCTATTTAATTCCCTAAGCTTGAGGAACATGGGGGCACTTTTCCAACACGAGATAATGAATTATCTCCTGTAGAAACTCAGAATTTATGTATCAAATATGGACAAAACAAAAGGCTTTATGTATATGCAGCAGATATTTAGTATAATAATACCTATTAACATACTTAAACGCACTTCCATGGCAACTTAAAACAGAATTGGTAACAGAAGTCAGAAGCAGCATTATATTTTTGGCAGACAGCTCAGAGGAACTTTAGTATCCTGTACTCCTATCAGAACAGTTTACTGTTCCAAAATCATACAATAACAATCTGCAGCAATGTGATTTAGGTTCATTGTAACGACTTCCTTGATCTTAGTATTTTATGTTGCATATCTGGCAATGACACTTCATTATAATTGGTATATAAAGTAGTAACACATTTGCACTACACTGATAAAAAAATGACTGTAGATTTTTATATAAACAAATACATGAATTAGATTTCAGAAAAGAAAGAGCTCGGCTTAACATGAAACAAAATCTCTTAGTATTCCACTATCGAAACTATTTAGGACCCCCTTCCACCAAGGAGAATGAAGTAGAGAATAACATATTCATCCATGATTGATAACTTGCCAACTGTCTACAAAACATTTGGCATGTTTTACAGCATGTGTATCTCTCGTCCATCAATGTTGCTGTGAATTCAGATTTTTGACAGGATTCTATGTGTATGGGAAAAAAACCAAACCAAACCAAGAGAGCAGCTCCAGCAACTAAGAAGTCACATACACTATGACCTGGTGCAATCTTGAGTACTCAAGTATGCTGAATTTAGCATTAGTCCATTCTGTTCTCACATGTTACAGCTAGACCATCCAAAATAAGATCAGTTGGATGTCTAACTCTAAAATACTTCAAATGTGAAACTTTAGAATTAATGTTTAGGGTGGGCATTTTGGAAGTGATAAATGAGACCTTTACATCCACTTACATGACATGCACTGAGAGGATCAGAAGAGATGCTCAGAAAGCAGTACACAATTGGGAGACAAGAAAGATTCATCTGTCCACTAAGCAAACATGATTTACACTTGGTATAAATGGTGAATAGAAAGCTCAGGCCAAGAACATAAACCAGAAGTTGTTTGCCCTAGAGAAAAGCAATATGATTACGGGATTATAACTCAAAGACTTTCTTATGATTTCCTACTGGGAGGGAAGAGGCAAGATTGGTTTTTTGCAGGCACTTTTCATTAGTGAGCTCATGAAAAAGAAGCAAGATTCAGAATATGACAAAACAAATATAAATTAGGTAGCGTTTTTGAGAACTGCCTTTGCTTGAAAATATGCAATTATAAATCAGGCAAAACTTTTTAACTGAAAAGTGAATTCCCACTTCACAAAAACCCCTATAAAGATCAATAGTTTAAAAAAACAAAAAAAACAAACCAAAACTAAAACAAAACCCCAACCAAAACAAAATCTGGAGTTCCTTTTTTCCAGCACAGTACACACTGAAACACATCTTACAGCCTTTACAGTAGTAGTCTCAAAGGCCATTAGTATCTTCTGAGATGTTAGAAGTTTACCTTGACTCACTCTAGCTATTCCTGTACTACCTTAACAGATGCATACTACAAAAGAGTATATACTTTAATGACTTCTTTGGCTCATGTTCACACAGGCCTGAATGCCAGGCATTGGCCAAAGGCACTGAAGTGGCAAAAGTTGAACTGGCATGCAAGGAGGGCCTTTACGCGCTGTTCTGGCACTCGTCTAATTATGAAACTCCTGTGACAAAATTGTGTTATGGTGGCTTAACAGATACAGAAGTCTCAAGTATTCCAGATTCCTTGAAGCACATACAAACATTTATCTGCTTGGTGGGGATATACCTTCTTTTTCATTTCAGATTGGTTTTATGACCAGTGAGAAACTGCAGTCCTCAGTGTTGATCCCCACAAAAGTAAGTGAACGCTCCCACTGGCCATATTTATCAAAGAGGTAGGTGTCCTACTTCCAGCTATTCTCCCCCTTATCTCTGCATATTCAACCTCTTTTATTTTTTTTTTCCACTCTTACTTCTGAAAATAAAATTCACCCATGCAAGCCCGACCTCTCAAATCAACATTAAATATTAACAGGAACGCAATTTTGGCCCTTAAAAGGCACACTTGGCAAAGTGATGTGCAGGGAAAAGCTAACAGATGTTACCATACAGAGGGGTGTGTATACATGTATAGAGAAGTATCTCGAGAACCCAAGTCTGGAGATACAGCAAGTAAAGCAAACACAAAGTCTCAGCCCATTCACTTTGCAGCAGGATTCTTAGGTGGTTGCAGCTTGTAGGTGCTGAAGTAGTTCACCACTTGCTGAGGGACTTCTGCCAGGACACACTGCGCCAGAGCTTCTTTTGGAGACTTACAAAAACAAGAACACAAAGTTTCAGATTCCAGCAACTGTTAAAGGAGATCCTAAGACAGGTAATAAGTAACTCCTTTACTAGGCCAATTAAGTCTGACATTTTACAGGGGACTTTACACAGCGGCCTTGTGGGAGAGATGAAAGCTTCCCTTACATCTTCACCTTCTCGCTCCCATTACCAGGAACCAGCTGGCTGCTTTCTTCCACTGAAGTAATAGGAGCTGGGTGCACAAAGGGCTGCCCTGTCTGTAGACACCTTTTGTCATATGAAATACACACACAGAGTGCAGATATCGAACGTCAGCCATGTAAACACACTTCCATTATCTGCTTAAGATGACTCTTGAGGAGCTTGTCTAATCATCTGCAACCTTTTGCACCAAGTGTCATCCACAGTAACTGTACTGCTACAGAGCAGCTCTTCCAGAGATACTGGTTTTTTTCGGTAAGACTAAGTATCCGTGGAGAAAAAATGCACCCCTTTTTCTAGAAACTGAAAGCATTTGAATATATAATTTTATACTGAACACTGACCCTAGTTAATCTACATCCAAGTATTCAGTAAGCATATTCTATATTGATTTTGCTCTCTTTCTCCTTTCGGTCTGCCTGAGTTGCTCTGGGATTAAACAAGAACTTGTATCAAAAGTAAAATATTATTAACAAGCTTAATATTAAGAAACAAAACAAAATTAGAACATATTAAAATGGAAACAAAAATATTGATCTTATCTTCCCCATCCTGAGGAAATTTTGTTGTGTGGGGTTTTTTTTTGGTTGGTTGTTTTTTTTAATTGACTTTTTCCAGTGATAGGACATTTCAAATCCAGACTATATTAGTCTGTGCATATTTTATTGGGTTCTAACAGCAAGAAAATCAGGACTCCATTCTTTCACCACCTATGGTTTTGGTATATTTGCTTTAAAGTAAATGAAAACTATCACCACTTTTGTGCCCACACAAAATTTCTGCTGATTATGACCTCCCTGATTTAGTCTTGAATTTTAACACTGCACTAAAATGTGAGACTAATCCACATTTACAAATGGGCATCCACAATAAAAAACAGTTTTCTGTAAGAACAAAACCACAGTAAATTCTTCCTTGTTTAATCAAGTCTGAAGGAGATTTACAAACGTCATTCCCCTGCAGCAACTTGTCAAAAATGCAGTGCTCAAACCAGAAATGAAGTCTTTTTGAACATGAACCAGCTCACCTAATGGGAATTCTAGAGATACTGAAATCATCTTTTTTTTTTTTTTTGCATTTGATAAAGACTTCTCTCAGACTTCAGAGGTCATTTTGGAGACACTGCAAAAGCTTTGGACTATATAGAGGGTATCCTAGAAAACCCAGCACAATATTTATGAGGCATACCATTAAGGTTACTTACATTTTGGAACTTCCTGAATGGCACAAACTGGACAATGTCTCTGACAGCTGGTTCTCCAGATGAGGACCGAAGAACTCCATTGTCACCATCAAGAAACTCCATAGCATCAAAGTCTGCTCCTCCAACACCAACAATGATAATGGACATGGGCAATTTTGAAGCATTAACTATGGCAGTTCGAGTTTGATCAAGGTCTGTTATCACACCATCCGTTATGATCAGAAGTATAAAGTATTGCTGTCAAATCAATAAACACTGTGTTATGACAAAGAAATAGAAAACACATAGGCACGTACACTTAGAAAAACGCACATACAGACTACATACTGTTGTCACTTTGAGCATGTTCAATGCACTCACTGAATTTTACAATCAAACACCTAAAGTTGTGGTCAGGCTTCATCTGCACAGTCCAAAGAAATTTATAAGGGCAACATAATCTTTTAAAAGAAGTCACCTTTAAGCAGCCACCACACAAAACCCCAATGGTATCACCCTTCTCCTCCCCAAAATCCCCAGACAAACCAACGTTTAACCTATCTTCCAAGTATTTGTCCTGGGATAGAAGGCAGTTTGCTGAGGTTTTGGACAGACAAAACCCGTGAAACTTTTCCTTTCTGGTCTATCAATACCTTTACAATATGCTACCCCTTGCTTCATTCAGTTAAGAACAGATGAACAAAAGAGTACTACCAAAGGTAATGGAACAAGCCTTCATTTTTTCAGTTTATTCCTAAAATCCTAAATATAGATTAAACACATCTTTTTGTGCTGAAAAACATCACACCCATTTTCAGATTCCTTTAATCATGTTTTCTAGCTGCTTTATTAAGTTAATTACTATGGCACCTGAGACCACCTTGCAGTACTTTGGTAATTTATTCAAGTACCACTTGAGTTGCTTCCACTATACTGCCAGGTCTTCTAAAAGTTGGCATCTTAGCCTCTGTTCTGGATTGAAGTATCAAGAACAAGCTACAAGTACAAAGTGCAGAAACTATCAAATACTTTTTGAACTTCTGGTCTCCCCTTGGTTCATTTCAGAGAATTACTGGGCAGCACAAATTCAAGTTCCAAAGGTACTACCAGTATTCTTCGAAGTCTTCCTCTTCAATACTTTGCTTCTCATCTTCCCTTACCTGCCTCCAAAAAGAATTAGTTTTCCCTTAACTCCTGTGTTCAAGCATCACTTTTTTCTCATTGCTCCTCACCACTCCATTCCCCCACTCCAGCAAGAACGTCTACAAAGCAACCATGATCAGAGAAGGCTATGGCCAGCAGCATGATAGCACATCACACTAGATTTATTCCTCTCTTCTTATACTTCCTCAATACTGGAAACAAAAACCACCAATCCCCAAAACCAAAATCCAACCCAAAATATCTATGATATGCATTAAATGGTGAGGCAGTAAAATTTCTCAATATATCACAGAATCACAGAATCACTAAGGTTGGAAAGGACCTTCAAGATCATCAAGTCCAACCATTAATCCAGAAGCACCATGTCCCCTAAACCATGTCTTGAAGCGCCACATCCACACGTTTTTTGAACGCTTCCAGAGATGGCGACTCCACCACCTCCCTGGGCAGCCTGTTCCAATGCCTGACCACCCTCTCAGTGAAGAAATTTTCCCTAATATCCGATCTAAACCTCCCCTGGCGCAACTTGAGGCCATTTCCTCTCGTCCTATCGCTAGTTACTTGGGCAAAGAGACCAGCGCCCTCATCGCCACAACCCCCTTTCAGGTAGTTGTAGAGAGTGATAAGGTCTCCCCTCAGCCTCCTCTTCTCCAGACTAAACAACCCCAGTTCCCTCAGCTGCTCCTCATAAGACTTGTGCTCCAGACCCCTCACCAGCTTCGTTGCCCTTCTCTGGACACGCTCCAGCACCTCAACATCCTTCTTGTAGTGAGGGGCCCAAAACTGAACACAGGATTCAAGGTGCGGCCTCACCAGTGCCGAGTACAGGGGCACAATCACTTCCCTACTCCTGCTGGCCACACTATTTCTGATACAGGCCAGGACGCTGTTGGCCTTCTTGGCCACCTGGGCACACTGCCGGCTCATATTCGGTTGGCTGTCAACCAGCACCCCCAGGTCCCCTTCCACCAGGCAGCTCTCCAGCCACTCCTCCCCAAGCCTGTAGCGTTGCATGGGGTTGTTGTGGCCGAAGTGCAGGACCCTGCACTTGGCCTTATTAAACCTCATACAGTCGACCTCTGCCCATCGATCCAGTCTGTCCTTTCAGGCATAAAATATAAATCCCTTGCTAGGCATATTGCACTCTCAGAAAGTGCAGAAATTTTGCTACTTTTTGAATATATATATTGATGACAGTTAATACTGAAAGACTACTAAGGCAAAACCTTATAAACCTCTTGGCATATGAAAATCCATAGCTCTTTTCCAAATTGGTTTCCACAGGTACTTTCATATGCAAAATAGCTAATCTTATTTTCTGATATTACATGACATCTGAGATACTAGTATTTAATATCATCAATGAATTTGGATATATATGGCTTCAGATTTGCTGAACTTGTGTGATTATCTAAACAATTTGATACTCAAGACTTGCTCTTCAGACTTCCCATTTCCTAGTATGGTCAACAAGTCATGCATACAATTTTAATAGGGAGGAGAGCACAGCACATACAGCACCGAAAGCTTTATAATAAGGACAGTTAATTATCTATGTTTGTACCTAGGTGTCAGGAGCTATATCCTCCATTTTGTTGTTACCTTACTTAATTCTCTCAGCTATGTGATGTGAAGCAAGGCCTAGTTGATTTTTTTCAGCTGAGGTTAAATCACTCTCCTATATGCAAAGGCTTAAAAATTAGACTTTAACACCTCTATAGCACTACAAGAGCTTTGAATAGAAGATACCATAGAAGTGCCATGTATTTTTAAGTTGATACTGCAACTCTGAAGAGTTTTAGTTCATTTAGGAGAACTGTTGTGTACAATCCGCAAAAATCAGTTAGCTTTCATCTTGTTTTAAGGGTGCCAAACACCAATTCACATTGTAAATGGCCAGCTGTCAAAACAAGTACACTTACATGCTTAAAAGAGAAAAATAGTATTTATAAACTGGAACGGAAAGAAAAAAGTATGAAAAATACACACACTACCATAAAGAACTTACAGATGCTGTTTGCTGTTGTGTAGCTGCAGCAGCAAATCTTGCCACATGATTTATAATTGGAGAAAAATTTGTTGGCCCATATAACTTCACTTGGGGAAGACAAGCCCGATATGCATCAACAATGCCTTGGATTCCTAGAGAACACAAACAGAACATATTACATTTTTCATATTAGAATTAAGGTATTTTGAAGCACTTGATCTTCCTAAAACACGGTATATATCAGTTATTTAAAGTGATGACGCAATGATTTAAAACTAAACATGACGAAAAAAATAAATGTCATGAGCAATGGAGGCCTTCAGCTTGACCAATGCTTAAGCCCATACTTAACATGGCTGGCTTTATGCACATAGAAAGGCCACATACTGCATGCTCAAGTGCATGTGACAATTACAACAGCTCTCTTCACCTGGCAGTGTGGTCAGAGAGACCACGTTGAACAGGCATCATACTCAAACCGGACAAGTCCACACCAGCAGTGAAGCACAATGAAGTGGCTTGACAACATGAGAGAACCATTCCCAGGTTACCTGTACTGTGCCCTAGCTGTTTACAACACTTCTTTCGCAAATCATTACAGAAGAGAGACCAAGTGTTATTTCTAACAACTAAGAAAATGGTTATAAAATTGTTTCCTGCTACACTCATTGGTTAATTAGAAAAACATGCTTCACAGTTCACCTTTCAAGTGTTTTTATTCCTTCACCTTAGACTTTTTATTCTCTAGGTCTGCTGTTACCTTCTCAGACTTACCATTACAGAATGGGTTTGATGGGTTAAAATTTAATGGGAACTCATGTGACACCTGTCAATACACAAAAGACACAGTCAGGACTGCATATACAATCTCCTCCTGAAGTAAGTGCTTTTGGTTGTCTTATGTAGTGCATTTACGTATTCCATTACCTGAAAGGAAGGGGGTATTTGTGCACCAAATCCAAAAGCTGGAAACATCTTATCTCTAAAAAAGCGATTTTAAAGAAAATGAAATTAGTGCCTTTCTTTAAAAGCTGTCATAGTTCAGTAAGTTTAGTTCACTGCTGCTTTTGATCATTAAAATGCTGCTTATTAAGCATTAAGAGACAAAATTAAATCGAAGTTCCCCCCTGTAATTGTTTCTAGGACCTAGACCAGTCTTTAGCACCAAACTGACAAGAATGCAAGCATTTATTTAAATTAATGCTGCTTTTTATATCACAGATGAAAAGCCTTGCTTGTCTGCTGTAAACACAAGCTTCTGCTTGTGATTATGTGACTGTGCAATGATTATGAAGTCTTTTTCAGCTCTACATTTAATTCTGAATTCATTCATTCAGAATTTTGATTCTGATGTATCTGCTAGCATCTTCAACACTGGTTTAAGAAACTAGCACAAAAATCTATAGATATCTAAACAAGATTTAAATAAAAATCTAACACTTACGTATCATAATCCTGAATGACCATTCCTACAGACCAAATGGCTGTTAGGTATTCATTAACTCCATTAGGGCTGAGGTAATGCAGAGAGTCTGGAGAGCGAGGGTCTCCATTGGAGCCTGTAAAATCTATCCCCACCTGTCAAATGCAGTATTTATATCAAATTGCTGTTAGAGGTAAAATTATGTTTCTTATCTCTGGCAAAGCCAAAGTGAAAATCATGAGAGTTGTTAACAATAGTTACTAGGACATCTAAAAATCTAACAGGCACAACACTTAGATGCAGGTTTCTTGGAATATTAACACTCCTAAAACAATGGCACTACAAAACCAGCAGAAGCTCTGCATCTCCCAGAAGGGCTGAAATGACTTTCATCTGTCAGGTTTTCACTGTGTTTACTTTCACAGAATCACTAAGGTTGGAAAGGACCTTCAAGATAATCAAGTCCAATCATTAACCCAACGCCACCATGTTCCCTAAACCATGTCCTGAAGCGCCACATCCACATGTTTTTTGAACACTTCCAGAGATGGTGACTCCACCACCTCCCTGGGCAGCCTGTTCCAATGCTTGACCACTCTCTCAGTCAAGAAATTTTTCCTAATACCTAGTCTAAACCTCCCCTGGTGCAACTTGAGGCTATTTCCTCTCGTCCTATCACTAGTTACTTGGGAGAAGAGACCAACACCCTCGTCACCACAACCCCCTTTCAGGTAGTTGTAGAGAGCCATAAGGTCTCCCCTCAGTCTCCTCTTCTACAGACTAAACAAGCCCAGTTCCCTCAGCCACTCCTCATAAGACTTGTTACCATTCACAGCTGCTACAGCTGTGAAATTAATTTCAGCCTGTATCTTGCCATACACGTCTTTCCTCTCAGAAGTATTACTAGGCAGACACCACAAAAGCCTAGAGATAGTTCTCTCTGACCTCAATGGGTCTTCTCTGCTTTGGTGATGAGACCTCTTACCAGGGTGAAGACATTTTACTGTTATTTGTGCTGCATTTCGTTCATAAATTACATAACTTAAGAGTCCTAACCCATACAATGGCTTCTGTATGTTGCTTTCATTAAGCAAAAGGCCTTGAAAATCACCATCAAGGGCAAAAATGAAATGGTCAGAGGAAATGTGGGAAAAAAAAAAAAAAAGAAGTCCTTATGTAAAGGAAACTTGAAATAAATCAGAGAACTGTAAATTTCTCCTTGGTCTCCATCCATACCACTCAGCTAGTTCCGAACAAAGATAGCTACAGGTTCAGAAGTTTGTGCCATGAGTAAAGAAAATATTTTTTTCTGAACAAACTAGATGGACTCTGGCAAAATGGCTTCCCCCTCTATGCTACAGAGAAAAAAAAAAAAAAAAAGGCAAATGAAGAACACTGGCAATTAATTTAATACTTCAGTTTGTTATAGAACTCAAAAGCTACTTTACATAAATGATTTAACTTACAGTGAAATTCAGCTGACACCCACCCATGATGTAATCAAGGAATGTGCACTCTACTATAATCTAAAAATAGAAGTTAAAGATAGAAATTAACTTTTTTTTTTATGAGAGATAAACAGTATTACTGCAGCAACTTTTGAGGTTCCATGTTTGTTATCTTTAGCCATGCAAAGCACTACTTTTACTCTATAGATATCCCACCCACCCACCCACTGCAGTGAGGATATTTACAGCATGTGCCATCACATAGTGCATCAGAATCAGGCCTTCTGCAAAATTACAGGCAGACAATAAAGCAGCTCCAAAAGCACTATCATTTATAAAACAACATACTATGACAGACTTACCAGATTTTAATTCACCATAAAATGGTGAGTTGGGAATTGCAGTGGTTCATGAATGGCCTTACAAATTGGTAAGCAACCTTTGCCATATAGATGGCATCTTCAAAAGAAAGTCAGGGGACAGGGAAGGACAGACATGTGATTCAGCTGTCAATCTGTCTCCTTATATGAATCACAGCCCTTAAATATTTACTGTGTCTGGAATTTTCAGACATTTCAAAGTTTCTTACAGTTTGAGGGTGAAGGCGTACTAGATGAGAGCTATGGCTGAACACTTAAAAAAAAGGTTATACTAAAATATCTTACTGACCTCACAGTGCTTAACACTCACAATGCCAGAGTTTTTATAGTTTTTTTTCTTCTGTCTTTTCTTTTCATTGATGCACTCAAATTCAACCTGCATGAATGCAAACAAATCCAAAAAAAGCACTATAAATATCATTTAAACAACAAATTTAAAAATTCTTTATTCTAAGACTAATACTTTGGGCTTGTATTAATAGTGCAGTTTATTTCACTGTCAAGCAAAATTAAAGCCAGCCTGCCCAAAATAAGAAATAAAAACCCCATTATCAAGACAGGAATTGTCTCTCACCCAAAAGCTTACAAATATGTAGACAACTGTATTTCAACAAGTCAAAGAAATTCTGTATCATCTTCCAGCAGCTGTGGCAGTAACATACAAAATATGAAGTTTAATCTTCCAAAATCAGTTGTTGAGGCTTCATTAATTAAACCAATACCTTAACCTCCAAGTAAATCAACAGCTAGATTAAGCAGCTCCTGCCATCATACGGTCATAATGGCACAATGCAGCGCGTCTGGTGCTTAAACAGTCTAGAGGACGTATTCCAGACATGTCTTCTGGCTCAGTGCAAGAAACAGGTTCCACTGCTTTGTCTTAAGTTAATTAAGTTTTAAAAAGTGATCTCGCAATTAATCTCAAGCGAAAAAATGCACTAACAAGGTCAGCACCCAAGAATTCTACACACCTCTTTTTTCCTTCTTTTTTTTTTGGACATTTCACGACCAGCATCACTTCTATTTGATGAAAGTGTCTTTCAGGGACTTGTGTTTGTAGTATGTCAATTGGTGAGGTAATCACTAATAACGGCCATGGGATGCATAGCATGTATAATCTTTCAACTACATTTTATAATCCTCCAACCAGAGCACACAAACAGCACGCCTGGGGGAAGATACACCTTAAGGGATGGGGAAAAAAAAAAAATCAGCAATTCTCCAGAAAATGGAAAGCCACCTATTCACTCCAGTCATACATGATCATTTTTTTCAGCAACTGAGGGTATAGAGTCACACCAACACTTGCCTCAAGAAAACTTGAAAGAAGTTGTGCCAAATCTCTCACAGGTGCAGCTGATGTCAGAATTGTGGGAGTAACTAAAGATCACACTTGGAGTATATAAAGTCAAATTCTAGTGTGCACTGGAAATATTTTATGTACATTATCGAATCAATCAAATCACACAGGATTATAGGTTAGTTCCTTTGAAGAGTAGAAGAAACCTGAAGCACATTATTTGTTTTGTCTCTTATCTTTGCTTCATCTTACTGACTTAAGTAACTATCAGAGTTCTTTCAAAAAATATGTGCTTGAAAACGTGAACATACAAACCTGCTAGGTTTGTTTAATTTAGGGTACTCCTCTATAACAAAAATGCAACTTTAAAAAAAACACTAAGAAAAACATCTTTTTAAAAGGTTCATAAAATCTCCATTAAAAAAGGCAGAAAAAAGGATTTTATGAAATACTGCTGCTCTCCCACTGTTTTTTTTTCCCCACACTTAAATTACAATAATAGGAAGAATCACTATCAGCTGATACCACCTGGTCCCTGAAAATCTTGAAAAGAAGAGAAAAACACCTAAGAGCTCCAACTAGGCAGCACATGAATTACATGCATATGATATTGTCCTGGTTTCAGCTGGGATAGAGTTAATTTCCTTCCTAGTAGCTGGTATAGTGCTGTGTTTTGGATTTAGTATAAGAATAATGTTGCTAACACACTGATGTTTTAGTTGTTGCTAAGTAGCGTTTATACTAAGTCAAGGACTTTTCAGCTTTCCATGCTCTGCCAGTGAGGAGGTGCACAGAAGCTGGGAGGGGGCACAGCCAGGACAGCTGACCCAGAATGGCCAAAAGGATATTCCATACCATATAATGTCATGCCCAGTATATAAACTGGGGGGAGTTGGCCGGAGGGGGTGACCGCATCTCGGGAACTGGTTGGGCATCAGTCAGTGGGTGGTGAGCAACTGTACCATGCATCACTTGTTTTGTATATTCTTTTATCTTTATTACTATTCTTTTATCTTTGTTATTGTTCTTTTCTCTTCCCTTCCTGTCCTATTAAACAACTCAAAGTCTCAAGGCATGAGTTTTACTTTTTTTTTTTCTTCCCAATTCTTTTCCCCATGCCTCCAGGAGGCAGGGAGGAGTGAGCGAGCAGCTGCATGGTGCTTAATTGCCAGCTGAGGTTAAACCATGACAAGATACAAATACAAAATTCCTTACAAACAATATAAAATCGTAAGAGGCATTAAACTGAACCATGCGTAATTCAAAATGAATACAGAAACAGGTATCTAGAAGAAAAGCATCACAGGGCACAAAGCAGCAACCAAAACCACTACAGTCAAGGTTGACTCTTCACATTCAACAGCTCTGAAGAATTTAGTACAAATGCAACACTCAAGATGATGGGAAAGTACAAGCAGGCACTCAATATATCTCATTATTATTAATGCAGGAGCAGTTCTGCAGGTTTTACAGAAATAAAGGAAAAGATGGTAAAATATTTTGACATCATACATGTCCATAAAACAAACATTTATGATAAGGTGGCTACACCACCTTTCTTCTTCTCAATGTAAACCTTGTCTATTAAAAGGTTTGCACGTTTGTTATAGTTCGTAAGAACAGGAAGGGTAATTTCACTTTAAAGAAGAGCCACCTAATGTAACGCATTCAATTGCATTTTTGTGCAGTGGCATGAATACTGAATTTTTTCATATTCACTAAAATATGCATTAGAGTTGATAAATGCCATACTTGAAATAAAGGACTGAGTAAAATCTGAAAAAAATACTACAGGCTTTAGCCTTTTAGAATGCAGTACAAATGTCACTGCAGTTGTCTTTGACACACTAAATCTTTTTATTTCCGTATTTTTATGATTAGTGACATTCATTTTTGCTGACGGTTGGGTATTTAGATATGTAATATTAAAAACTGTAACCAAGATATTAAACCTAGGAAAGCGGATGCATAACGTAAATGCTGAGTCAGCCTCAACTACAGTACCATTGTTAAGGTGTAGCATAACACAATTTGATACCTGCTACTCCAGTGACGTAAGTTTTGCTCCAAAATGAGTAAAACAGCTTATCAAAAACACACAGGCAGTTTAGAATAAGACTTACAGGTGAGGACCGAGATGCTTCCTTCAGTTTTGACATCGTAGTTTGAAAACTCCCTATGAGATCATGAGACCCATCGCTATCATAGTCATAGCATTCAACCTAAAATGAAGCATTATTCAGTGTTAGTAACAGAAAAGGCCCTACAAAGCAATAAACACCGCAATGGCATTTCTAGTTCAGGCAAAGCTGAACATCCATAACATTCCTAAATCTCTTATATCATGGAGTTTTTCCTCACATTGCAGTCTTAGAATTGCATAGAGTTGCATCTAAAAATTATGGATTAAGATTGGGTAAATGCCAATATACCTAGTTTCCTATCAGATCGTCCTGAAGTGAAGGAGAGATGAGAATAGTAAGCAGTGTCAGGTCCCGCATGAGCGGGTAACATCAATTACACTGAACTACTTTTTGGGAGCGAGAGGGTGTCAGGAAGAGTAGGAAAGCAATCTGTAGGTTTTTTTAATGTCATCATGGATTAAGAGACTTAGTTTTTCAGAGTTATTAAGGCAATTTAACTATCTGTGAGCATCTAGCTAAAAATTTAGTAAATCAGTTATTTAGTGATGATGAGTTTTATTAATACTTTTATATTACTTTATTAATCTTTAAGATAACTCAGAATTTCTAAGCATATGAAGGTTCAGCCCTAAACATAGAAACAAGACTTTTTCTTTTTTTTTTTTTTTTTAAATTATAAAATTTAAACAGTCACTATGATTCACACTTCATGGGTATGAATGTCAACTAAAAATCCCTCTTTTTCTGTATTCTATGTTTAATGCTAAGTTTTACTATTCAGTCAACTCATCCTTTAACACCCCAACCCACCAAAGAAGGCAGAACGAGTGAAAAATAGTTTTTTTCTGTTTGAGAACCTATCATTTTAAGTGAGCATAATTTTACCACTGTTACTTTAACTTTATAGTGTCTGCAATTTTTATTTTTTAAAAGCTCAACTTATGAATGTGCCCCAACTGCCTTTCTAGACAAAAGCTACGTATTTATCTAGAACGTATGCTAATTAGATCCACTTCTGATATTTTATTTCAGTTTAGCAACACAGACACGCCAGCTAACTTAATCAAATCACACAGATACAAATTAAAATATTTTAATAATTATAAATAATAACAATAGTAAATCAAGAGTAAAAGTAAGAATTCCCCCATTATTTGGAACCAAAATATAAACTTCAAGAAAAAGCTTCTGAATATATATGGCTTAAATTGAACAGCTCTTTTCATGTCTGTCTGTCTAGACGGAAGAAGTCCTACATTATAGTCAAAAAACGATTTAGTTGGTTACTTGGCCACTTCATTTCGGAATAACAAAGTAAAACAAACAACCTCAACATACACTTGAGCTTTGGACAGGAATTAACTTTCTGAAAACAATTAGTAACGTTGAAGTACAAAATATGATGCATAGATTGTAAGTTCTACACTGTGCAGAACATGCCTTATGTTGTGGCTTGCATTACTCCTACATTTTGAACACACTAATAAATAAGTAAAATGCATGCACATGCACTGAACAACAACTTAAAACTCACACAAGCAGCCACAGTACCCACAAATTAAAGTTCATGGCAGATACTGTGTAAAAATTCTTTTGAATGCTATAAATTAAGCCCATCAAATACTCAGCCAAGTGCTTCAGTACCTGAAGTATAAAACTGACGACACAGTTAGCACAGTTATTTCTTTTTCCTTTTAAAGGGATTAAATTTTGTCTTGCTTGATATATTTGACCCATCTAAGTCAATCTTCAATTCTTACTCCAGGCAAGACAGAAATATTTTTGTTGTTCCATGTATGCAATAGCACTGGGGAACCATGTGATAAAAGCGCATATGTATTTCCCCAGCAGAACTAGGCATGCTTGCTCCAGATGAAAGGCTCACATTTTCAACACATAAAGACTTCACTGACTGCAAACACACTCACAAGGAATATAGCAATAAATACAGAAGATAAAGAATCAGCTTGGTTTGTGCATTGCTGGGGATACACAAACTAAGCCATTAAATAGGTGAAAAGCCACTCATGGAACAGTTGGTGGTTTTACTTACTATGACAAATAGCCCATTATGTATGCAACTGTGCGCACATAAAAGCGTTAAAATTATTGTTTAATCCTTCAACAACATTATAATACAGTTTTGTCTCCATTTTCATGTTTGCAGCGATAGCTCCCAGATTTCTAAGTAAAGGCATAATCCTACTGTCTGTCTGCAAGACCATAACAACTCCAAACAAAATCTATTTCCTCTGGAAATAAACCTACACTTCTGAGGTAAGATTCCAAAGAACAGACTTCATTAAAATCATGATAGAGCTGAGAATAACTCCATCTTAATAGATATAATTTAATAAATGGTCTATACTTTGAATATGGCTGTTTACCAAAAAGGAGAAATATACGTGCAGTATATGGAAATGTAAGAGCTGTCATAGCTATTTTGAGGAAAAAGGAAGCAGAAAGGAATGAGAAGGGAAAAAAAAAAAAAAACAAACACAGAAGCAGCAAGGGAAGCAGGTTCTGGGCTTGTAAAGCCATTCATTAGTCTGCTCTATAACTACGTATTTAAATCTATGCAGGTGCTTGTAACACCCAGTTCCCTGTGGCTGTTAAGCATTTTCCAGGACTGCCTCAAGTCATATGACTAATACCTGTCACATGCAGATCATGCTCTCATTTCTCCTTCCCAGAGGAAGAATGGCAAGTATAGTGGTTTGTTTCATTTTTTTTTTTTTTCCAAATGCTAAAATATCAGGTTCCTAACATGTTCATAATAGCTTATAAATGGTATTTTGATTGGTTGTTTAGCTTCCCCTAAAGGGAATTCCTGAAGAAAAACATTCACAAGTTAAACATAATTTATTCAAGGTAAGATTTGAAGATACAAAGAGCAAGACCAGTCCTGGCAACTGTCCCTTCACAGGTTTGGTTGCCTTTCTGACCGAAAGATTCATCTGAGCAGAAAAGTTGCTACATTTGGTATGCACAAGATACAACTGGTATCAACATCTGTTAACTCAGCTAGTATATTAAGTGTAATTAATTGTATCAGAAGAACTTCATTAGTGTTCCCTGTCACACCAGTAACAAAGTATTACAAGATCGATAATATAAAGCAAAGCATATTCTAGCCTTTACCATGCATCTTTCACTATACAGTATCTTAACACCACCAACACTGGCTGATGCAACACTAAAACTGCACGATCTAAATAAGAAACTTCACCGTTGATTTCAAAGCTACTTATGTTTAACGGGTTTCCTAGATTTTCAAAGACCAACTTTTACCAGATAATGCATCACAAATGTGAGATTTTTTTTCTTCCCAAAACATGCATGTATCTCTGCAACTTTCAAATAAGACTAAGAAACAAAAAGAGGCAATAACTAGAAAAAGACATCGTCCACTTATTACATATCCTGCTTTTTTTAATGCATTGATTCATACACACATTTCATATACACTACCTTGATTGACTTATCCATGTCACTGTAACACAGAGAATTGAGAGAGATTTTAAAAGGCCTCCAAACAGGATTCAGATTGTTTTTAATAACCTGTTAAAACAAACAAAAAAAGAATAGTATTGATGACAAGAGTGGAAAGTAGTCATTGTAATTGGTCATACCTTCATGCCATGATTTTTGTAAGCAAAAAAAGTTGACTAATGCTGCTGTCAACCACTTCCTGCAATCCAAATCCTAACATATAGGATAAAAAAACCTAAACATTCCTATCATGCAAAAGAGATGGTATCTTTCAACTCCCTATTTTTCTAGACTGTACCATGATCTACTATATCATTCAGCTACTACACTGCAAAAAATTAAGTATCTTTATCATTACATAAATATTGATATTGTTGGGTTTTTTTCATAAGCACACACACATATATACACACACACACAAACATATGAAAGTGTGACTTACCAAAAAAAACATAGAAAGAGATTACATTGGAATGTCTGAATAAATCAATTCTCTGGAGATTACAATTCACTCCAGCTTATATTTATTCTGAAATGCCACTTATGGAAAGGTTCCCTCAAGAAATTCGTTGCATAGTTAAGCAGAAACAGTGCACGAGGATAAAAAGACACCCTACTGCACACAGTCTCTCAAGCTAATAAGTGATATTTAAGAATAATATTGAAGGACTTTCAGAATTTGTCAAATGGAAAGTATCTGTAATATACCAAATACACCCAATAATGACCTTAGAAAGCATAAGAAACTACACACAACAAGCAATATTTAATTAGCAATACCTAGTAATAGTAGTATTTCTATTTCCAGCACTGCAGGAGTACAGAGAATTAAATCTCTCTTTTGAAAATGAAAACTGTAAATAATACTTAGTAACATAAAAAAGGTTTCTAAAATCTGTAACATAAAGAACTAATCCTTCAGATAGCTCTAGGCTGGAACGGTAAATTCTGGATTCATTACTGAAATACTCACGGAAAGATACATTTTATGTAGAAGAATCACCTCATGAGAGAAACTATTTTTATAATCTGACAAAAAAAGGATTTATACTTCAACATCCATGCTTCAGAATTGATATGGTCACTACTTCAAATGTGCACAGTACATCAGTTGTGACTAGATCCTGAGCTTCCACTGCAGTGAGACATTTTGAACCTACCCCTGTCCTGTCAGTTGCTGCCACAGGACCTCTGCACCTCCTCCTGGGTGGAATGCCACTACTGCTCAAGCACGTTTTCCCTCACTCAGCATTATCCTTGGCTTGCCCTTGCTATGCAAACATTCGGTATAACAAGTTTCATTAGTGTCCTGGCTTCAGCCAGAATAGAGTTAATTTTCTTCACAAAAGCCAGTGTGAGGCTACGTTTTGGATTTGGGATGAGAAAAGGTTGATAACGTGCTGATGTTTTGAGTTATTGCTAAGTAGTCAAGGACAGTCCAGCTTCTCGCGCTGGCCTGCTAGCAAGAAGGCTGGGGGTGCACGGGAAGCTGTGAGGGGACACAGCCAGGACAGCTGACCCAGGCTGGCCAAAGGGATATTCCACACCATACAGCATCATGCTCAGTATATAAAGCTGGGACAAAGAAGAAGGAAGGGGTGGAGGGACGTTCGGAGTTATGGCAACTGTCTTCCCAAGAAACCATTACGCATGATGGAGCCCTGCTTACCTGGAGATGGCTGAACACCTGCCTGCTGATGGGGAGCAGTGAATGAATTCCTTGCTTTGCTTTGCTTGCGTGTGCAGCTTTTGCTGTACCTATTAAACTGTCTTTATCTCAAACCATGAATTTTCTCATTCTTACTCTTCCGATTCTTTCCCCCGTCCCACCATGGTGGAGTGAGCAAGCGGCTGCGTGGGGCTTAGTTGCCAGCCAGGACTAGACCACGACTATCAGTAAACAGTACAGCCAGGTGACACTGACAGAAGAACAGCACAGTCACAGAATGCCCAAGTTCTAACCTCAGAGTAGCACTAAGACAAATGGCCCTGAGTATGCAGTTTTCAAAACATTTGTTCACCTGTAGATTGCAAAAAGTTAAAAAAAAAAAAAAGTATTTTCCTTTAAAATAGGATGGCATAAACCAGAATCAAAGTAAAGTAGACTTCCCGTCCTATCAGAAAATCAGTGGAAGAGCTGAGGTGATTTCCAACTGGTCTGCATGTCAGCTACCAGACCATTCTCTTCTTTCTGTAAGGCCCTGTACTTCTAGTGATGTGACACACTGGAAATCAAAGTCTCTAGGTTGTTGACTGAAAACATCCTACCTCTGTTCTGTGAACCATCACCCAGTTTCCATCTCCAGTCTGCTTGTGGAATTCCAGATAAGGATCTGACTTTCCAAAAAAATCCTGTATTTAAAGAACATGTAATTATCCCAGAACAGCCTGTGGCATGAATGCCATTAAATGCTAGTTAAAACACACTTAGATTAACAAAAAGTAGACTACATATTCAAGGAACAAAAGCTTTAGACAAAGAAATGCAAGTCTGATTATATCACCACCTGTGAAAGAGAGGAAGAAAACGGGACATGTCCATCAATTTAGGATAAAAGTTATGCAGTGTCCACATACAAAATACCTGGCAGTTCAAACAAAAGAATACTTACAGTAGTAAGTACTATGATGGATAGTTAGGAAACTAAGGATTTCATCTAGTTTCAAAAAAGTATCGTTAAATCGAGTGGGAAAAATAGTAACATTTTTTCCTTTTGAATTTTGATTTTAGAAGTCTTTCTAAATAATTTTCAGCCAGCCCCAAAATATTTAATGTAACAGATTTATATGCTCCAAGTACACTCGTTACCATTTGAGAGAGCTAACAGGTAATCATTGATCCAACTATTCAAACCAGTGGATATACCAAAACTCATTAATCTTTATGATTAAGTATAAAGATTTAGGTTTTAATGGAAGCGTGCTATTCACGCAATATCCCTGCAATGCACTTATCTCATTTAGGAATATGTTATAATTCATTTCAAAACAATCAATGAAGTTACTCTGAAGCAATCTTTCTTCAATTTCTTTTTCAGTGTCAAAAAAATCTTAATGGATTTAACTATTTCAGCAAAAAATGAGAAAGAACATTTTAATGCTTCCTGTTTTGACAAGATTCTGATTTTACTGCTTTATCAAAGAAACAGCAATCACTTAAGTACCTTATTGTCTAGTTTCCTTGCTTCTACTTCCAATACAACCACTCTGTTATCCTTCACTTCTTCGGCTGTAATCTAGATAGGCAAACAAAATAAGTATTTTATTTTGTATTCAGGAACTATGTCCTTTTCTCATTTTCACAACACTCCTATGACAGTTCCATTAAAAAAATCACGTATGCTCACAAATGAATCATTAAAAAATGGGGTGGGGGGAGGGGGGAACAATTTGATTTGACATTAGGATTCACTAGATGATGACACTGAGAATTAAGGATACTGCCTAAACAGTAGCACATTGGATGCCCTAATTATTTTGATGGATACATTGAGACTTATAGATGCAGAAGGTGGGCTGTTCTCTTTTGGATGACAAAGAAATATTAGTGGAGGAAAAAAAAGAGTGCTTTAAGATAATTTTTACAGCACTGTAGATTAGACACACTGTGTTCAAGCTATTAACAAACTAAAAAAATCCCACAAAAACATTTAAGGATAAATGCTGAAGAGATTTATTGTCTCAATTGTCTTACCATAATACTTCCTCTTCCAGCAGGTCTGCCATTTTTAAGTACTAATGGTTTTGTTAGAGTCCTGTTAGAAACTATCTGCCAAGACAAAATTTGAGTATCAAGCATTATTAGCACAATTGAATAGATTTTCAAAGGAATTAAATGAGATAGTGAGATATTTTCATTTTCAGAATTTTTCCGTCATCATGAAAATGATAGCATTACATTTACTTCCCATGATCTCCTATAAATAAACAGGTAATACTTGACACACTTCAAAATTTTAAAATACATATGCAGATGAACACATGCAGTTGCAGAAGCAATATGAAATAAAATGTCTTATAGTAACATGATATGCATATATAGACAAAGACAATACCTTAAATTCCAATCTCAAATTGTTCTGAAGTTTTTCATACATACCATTCAAACACATGCAAGCCACATTTCATAAAAGGCTTCAGCAAACATTTATAAACACAATGTTTGTCATGCAAACAAACATCAGCCTCCCCCTGCAGTGTTTCTAGTTGATGTTACTTTATCCTCTTCAGGCAATGCTTTCTCAGAAGTCTACCTACTCATTCTACAGGTCCTTCTTTACTTTAAGAATGAAGGATTAATTTCAAGTTGTTACTGAATTTCATTTTACAATGCTTCCATCTTCATAATGCACTTAAAATAAAAATACTTTAGACACAGGGGAGGAAAAATCCCAAGAAGAGTCTCCTGAGAAGAAGTGCCTTCAAAGGATCTCTTAGAAAGAACAAGTTAAAAAGGAAGCTGCCCGATTGTGACAGCACCAGTAGCAGAATTTAACAGGGAAATGGGAGTGAAATCAACAGTAGTCAGAACCAGAATCACTGCTTGCCTTGAATGGAAAGCAAATTACAAGGTTTACAATGTGAACATTCTTACGTTGCTATACACCAATTCTCTCTTTATAGAGCATAAAAGTAATAATTTGAGAATTAGAGCAAATAAACAGCCATTACTACTTTGTTCTCATTGACAGTCCACTTACTTTCAGACAACAATCCGGACAGTCACCATTCTAGAGTACATTTCAGGGCATCATCTCAAGACCTTTTGCAAATAAAATGTATACACACTGAACTGAGGCTTGAAAAAACAAATTAAGGGAATCTTATTCAACTTAAGAGTACCCTAACTACACAAGAATAGAGTGATAAATTTAAGATAAGTGGTTAATGATTCGCATCAACATATATTTTCTTAATACTCAGGGAAATCATCTTCATACTTACTTGTCCCAGTGTACATTCAAATTCTCCTAAGAAGTCATCATCATTCAGATCAAATGTTTTGTTGTCGATGTCATATATTCCGAATTTAAGTTTCTGAACAAGCTCAAAATAGTAATCAATTAGGAATTTCTTGGCAAACTTTGGGTTCAAAGAATTCTTAACTCTTTCTGTGCGATCAACCTGCAGTTAGAAAGATACCACTTTATCCAGTATTTCACCAACCAAACAAGCACTCAAATCAAATAACATATTATTAAAGACTTTCAAAAGTTCTTCTTAGTACAAAGTATGAAGCTGTATCTTCCTGCAAAAGTTTCATCAAATTAAATAACCCTATTATATTGCAAAATCCACTGTCATAAGTCAGACATATTTGAAGACCTGGTTTTCTTAGCTCGCTGTAAGGAGTATCTATTCCTGCATAGGGAAGACCAACATAAAAATGGAATATTGTCAAATCCAGGATGAGACCCTAGTTTTGAAGTATTGTATTTATAAAAACACATTTAAACACTTGGAAGGTTTCTTCTGTTGGTCCACACATAGCTGGGGGAACAGTGCTGAAAATCAGACGGGTGTAAGTATTTCCTAGAAAACGATTATTAGTGTGCTCCCTGTGTAACTATTATAAACATAATCTGATGAAAAGTATTCAGAGGTGCTGGTATACAATTAATTTTAATTAAACAATATGCTCCAGTGTTTTAAAAGGTCCAACGAGTCAGACTGTGTTTTTAGCAGATTCATGAGAAGCATCAAACTGTACCTCATACCACTGCTGACCACTCGTGTTCTGGAGAAGCACACACAGTGGGTCTGACTTGGAACCAATATCTTTATCCAAGAGATTGGTGCAGGCAACAGTCAGCTCCACCTTTGTCACACACTGTGCCGCCATTTGTTAAGCTAGAAAAGAGCAACAGAAATCATTATTTTAAAAATGGACTAAAAAGCAAACAATGGGATTGTCACAATGCATTAATTCTCTGACTGATCATTAGAATTGTTAGCTTGTCAGGAGAGAGATTTGAGGCTCCAAATGCAAATTTTACAATTTATGATGCACCAACATTACAGTATTACTTTCATACTCTTGGCTTTGCCACACAGGTATACAACTTCATTTCAAAATCTGCACATAAGAAACATGATCAGGTTTCTTAGAATGCTTGAGGAACCAAATGGAAAACAGGATACACCACAAAGAAAGCACAGTGGTTTGAACTGCTGACAATAAAACCTTGCAAGCTTTAAATTACATCCTGTAAAGCCCACCTGAATGTCAGTATCTTATAATGTAGATATTAATAGTAATGCAATGAATAAGGAAAAAAAAAAAAATCATATGATATACTCCCCCACCAAACCTTTGTAACAAAATGCTGAAGCCATGACCATGGCAGAATTGGAAAAGGAATTTAAGTAGGTAACAGGAATAGATGGTCTTAACTTTCATAAATCTTCAAAAACAACTACAATTTTTAATAATACGGATAAACAACTTTGAAGTCAAGTAACAACTGAGAATTAGAAAGAAGTGTTCTTTCTGGAGGTTAATTTAAAAAAAGAGCAACTGAAAGCTTTCCTCGCATTTCCTTAAGTATCTCAATCATTCTCCACTGGAACTGAGAAGACCAGTAGATATTACAAACCTACAGAAACAACTTCATTATCAGCTATGAATTGCACTCTGGGATAATGTGCATTTGCAAGCCTAATTAGGTCTGAGCAGCAGATATTTTCTATACATATAAAAAAACCTCTATAATTACACTCTTCAGGAATACAGTCGATCATTTCCAATACCCCTCTGGGACGTGAGCCTCTACAGTTACAATTGCCCTTGACACTAAACAAAATAAGGAAGGAAAGGCATCTGCTTCTATCTAGCCAGCTCACTTGCATCATACACATATAGTGTACTTGAACAAGAAACTATACTTGACACAACCCACCTCTCTTCCTTTCACAGCATTCATATGACTTTTGGTGAAAAGAAATGTTTTTAGAGGCAAAAAGGGATGGAAGATGGAAAAGAGGAATGATGAACTGAAAACAGGAGAAAAAACACTGTGGTTTGAGGGAGTTTTCCTGAGGCTTCCTGTATTCCGCTAGGACACACTTTACACATTGCCTCTCCATCTGTTTTGCTGTCTTAGAGATGGACCTTTTGGAAACTGAAGCAAATATAAATGATCTGTAAAGGAACCACTCAAACATACATGCACATACACTATTGTTAAGAAACATGTCAGGTTCACAGAAATCCTCCTGCACCTCCCAAACACCTAAACGTGATTCCATTTTTGAGTATCTTTTGCTCCCACGACTTTCCCAAGTTTCAGACATTGTCCTCGAAATAAAAAAAGTGAAGCTCTGAGTTCTAAATATTTAAATTGTTTTTAAATCAATGTTTAAAATTTCTAAAAAAGGCTTAGAAAGCATACCTTTAAAAAGCAGTCTGCCCCCGTTCTCCTGGTTCTCTTTTTATACTGGTATTTTCGATTTCTTATTGCTTTGCTGGCTGCCAGACAAGTTCATTAACAGTCAGTGGCTTTGCCCATAGAATCCAGTGCAGACCAGTGCATGACTCCTTAATGGCTGTTTCCAGAAAAACAACTTTCTGCTGACAAAATTATGCTCTAATACCCACTTACGCTGCAACATCAAGTAGAAAGGGTTTTCTTGAAATTCAACAGAATTCAGATTTGAACTGAGTCATATTTCTCAAAACAGTCAAGATTTTCTTGCTCTAACTTCTCTGAAACTCCTTATTATGATGAGTCCCCAAAAGGACCTGTAGCCACATTTCTTTTGTTAAAGTAATGTTTCCAAAATCACTGGTAAATGGATAGCATTCAGTCAACCTAAAAATCTGGTCAGCTTTTTCTACTTAGCTTCTGTGTGTGTGTGCACGACTCACTTCTCTTAAATCACAAGTACTTTCTCACATGCGTATGTCAGTTCTGTTTCTTCCTCTCCTCCTCCTCATGTCACTTTCCCACTATGCATCTAACGTGGGAAAAGAGCAGATTTAGCAAAAGAGGTGCTGTGCAAAAAGCACTCTAACACACAGAGAAGGGAAGCAGCTTTTTTATTCTTCCTTTCCCTGAAATGCAAATGCTCTTGGTTAAGACCTAGTAATTGCATCCATATTATATAAAAGATAACTTATAACAAGAACGTGCATTTATCCAAGTGAAGGATACTTAGCTTGAAACCCAGATACAAAAAAGCAACACTTCCAAAATCTTGAGATGGTTCTTTAATCTCTTTCATTTCCAGTTTTGCAAAATCCAAGAAGGAAAGTAATACAAGGCATTTTCCTCAGAGGTTTTGAGAATATTAGGAATCGGTATTTGCATAATGGGTCGAAGAGGTCTGTAATACCTCTAATGCATTTCAAGAAATAATTTTTACATTTTACTTGAAAAAAGACAACATGATTATCCATGATACCATAACACTGGTATGTTTTAAATAGTTGTATACAACCTGATTTTCAATAACATTATAAAAATTAAAAGTTAGTAAAATACTTACTAGTGAGAAAAAGTTGTATTTCATTAAGGCAAAACAGTATTTACGGTACTGAAACTCAGTACATACACATACTTCTCTTACAACATTGCAGTCATTGCAAAACTTGCAGAGGGCACACAGATGCTCCACATCTGTGAACTCAGAAGTCTTTTAAACAGCAATAGCTGTTGAAGCTCTGCGCATGCTGCATGAATCCTTGTAATCCCATATTGCATAAAAGGAACAATGAGTCCCGCTCCACCCAATTTTTCTCACATCCAAAAGCCTGTGTTAGCTGCAAACTTCCAAAACAGGTTTGGGTGGTGGGTGGTAGCATTCCTAAAGATGATGAACATCCTCCAGGATCAGAGTCACTGTCAGGTCAGTAAGCATGCTCTTTTTGAAGACTGGATGGAATCCAGTCTGGCAAATTGCAGTGTCTTCAGGATGGTGGAAATAAGAAATCATGACTGCACTAGTGCATTACCTCTTAAAATACCATTCTACAAAACACTATCAGATCTAGTAGGCAAATCAGATGCAAAATATTCTAGATAAAATGACTGGATTATTTCCACATTTGGGATACTGGCATAAATTTACATGGACTGATAATATTGTTTGTGCTCTATTAGGATGAGCCTTGACAGCCAGTGAGTTACATCATGCAAGAGACTTAGTTATTGTTATGAAAGTAACTATGCTCTCCATTGGCCAAATATAATTAAAACCTCTGCTTTTCTCAAGCTGTCAGCTGTTTGTCCTCCATGTAGGGTGCACTCTAAAGTGAGGTAAAGCACACCAGAATGAGGCCAGATGACAGCTCAATAGTCCTTTTTATTGGAATAGCTTTTATGACCGCAGGAGCATTATCAGGCTCTTAAGAAAACCACCGATAAGTCTGGACAGGAGAGGACTGAAAATTACTATATACAGCAGAACTTGCGACATCCAGACTCTGACCTGCAGCAATGTATGGTCACAAGAGAGATACTTATTCCTACCATGTCTAGGCTGCTCAAGAGCATGTCAACCAAGTATATTACAAGTCTTTCTGCTTGAACTGTCATTATCAAAAGAAAACTGTAAGTCAAGGACTAGTCTTGTCTTGCACTTCCACCAATCATAACATTCCTTGAATTTGACTAATGATTCTATTGAAGAGAAGTGGTGTTCACCAAATAACCCGGCCAATATCTGCTTTTCAACAGAAATTGTAAACATGGTATTCTACTTGGAAAGGAATAGATCTATTATGAGAATAATCTTCTAACAGAGCACTTGGGAACTGTCAGACTGCTGCAATCCCGTCAATGCTGCAATACCAGAGGAGAGTACAGGCTTGCCCAGATAACTTTACAGCGTAAGTACAATGGTATGTTCATACCTACAGATTCTTCCCAATCTGACAAGCAGAAATACATAACTACAAGAAGATAAAAAGACTAATGAAGTGAGCACTGCTCTAGCTGGGTTTGGTATCACTGCCTTTAGTCACAAGTCTCAAATGTCTTCTGATGTAAGCTATTGCTTTCATAGAACATTTCCTAGCTCCTGTGAATTACTAATGACAATAGACCAAAAATCCATAGTTTGTAGTTACCTCAGGGCCCAGATGCATACAGAAAAGGCTGGGGAAACATTTCACAACTTGCTAATAAAATCTATTCCTGATCAGCTTATCTTCTAGGTATAATGCTACACTTAAGCATTTTATGTAAACTGTGTGCCAGACTGAAAAAATCAGTACCATATACAAGCAGCACCCTGATCCTTCTTGGATTATTAAGTATTTCCCATGAACCTGGGGAGATGACAACATGTAAATAAATTAATTATTCAGACAGACTATAAAAATGAAAGTCTTGAACCAAGCCTAAACCAGAAATAATGCACATGAAGCTTTACCATCCTGAACATTCAGTGTATGCAATTGCTCAGACTCTGCTCTTTCAGACAGGACTAAGATACCATTTCTTGCAAATAGAAATTTTTGTTGTAAAGATCTCTAGGCCTGTATTCCTTAGAACCTCTTCTATTGCATCTCAGATCACACAGTAACAGCACTTTTTGCAACCTTTCACAAGAAGGGTTCCAGTGAAGAGCTGGCACAAAGATGGACAAAACAATATTTCAATGAAAATAACCTGGGAGACATCATCCATCTGACAGTATAACTTCCTCAGTCCATAATCTCAGCATAGTCTCCTAGCATCTCTCTATAACTGTTGCGTATGCAAAAAGCAGAGAATAACAACATATTCACGGAAAATGCCACGTCTGCTGCAAGAAGCTGACAACGAAATTATGACAAATGGATCTTTCCTTCCACTGATGGGGCTAGTAGCAACACAGTTTCTACGGATGTTAGACTACACGTATATAAATGTGTATTTTAAAAAAATCTCAAGGTAACCCTCCAATTCTCAAGGAAACAGACCACCTCACAGGAGCTGACATTTCATATAAAGTTACAAAGGCTAAGATGGTTTCATAACCTAATTTCATCACTGCATTTGAAAATTAGAGGCTTCTCTAAAAATCATACCATTAACTCTGAATTCTGGCTCCTCTCTTTCTCTCCCTTTACAGGCAACACAGCTGACAAAATTCTCATGGGGCATTAGCTGATGTGCACACAAGTTGAATAACAGAAGCAGCTCAAAGTAATACATCTCAATTTGAATTCTTCTGTAAGTATTTGAAGAATCACACAAAAACTTGAGTGTAAGCTTTATCTTCTCACATTCACTATTTAGTATGCATGAAGGAATCATATCATTCTTAACTGAACGACTGAGATTACGCTGATAAAACTCTAATGACCACAGAACTCATTTTACTCAGGATTATGCTAAACAAAAATATGAACTAGTACTTAAGAAATCTGAGGCATATGAATGTGAGAAGGGAGACATTATTTTCTCTATGTGAAATTAATCATCTATTTATACAAGCTTCATCACACCGAGGCAGTTTAAATATTTACCTGCTGGATTGGTAACCCACTGGTCTACCAAGTCAGGCAACTATTTGTAGATCGTTCCTATATATAAAAACCTATCCTTAAGTTATATTGCCAAGGAACCTATTTAGAATTCTCTTTTAAAAGACTCCACTGCACAGACCAGAAACTATAAATTTGACTTCTAGGACACCTGTTCACAACATAACTTAGAAAAAGCCATTTCTAAATAACCTTCTGTCGACCTTTTTATTCCTGAATATTCACCCTTTAGGCATATCTTTAATGCTGAGGGTTCTTCCCAGAATCCTCCTCACACAAAAGTATTTTAAGAATTTTAGGTGATGTTTTGATCCAAGTGAGTTAAACTATAAAAGGTAATATTGTGCCCTGAACAAGAAAATTAAGAAACACAGATCTCCTGACTTCAAAATGTAGTTGTTTTAAACAGACCGCATTGCAACCAGGGGGAAATATGCTTCCCGCATATATGTTTTAGCAGAATATTTTTATGTCAATTACTTTATAGAAAGCAATCTATCAACTATGCAATTTGAATAGTATCCTAAATTGTATATTCTTCATTGCAATTTCTCTGCATAGAGCCAGTGACTGACTTTACATAATTAACATTATACAGAAGAAAGAAAAACCTGTATCTCACTAAAACTTGCTTCATTTTATTGCAGAAACAAAATGCAAGCGATCACATGTTTTAGACTAATCCTTCTCACAGTCCATTTCAAGTATGTCATGTTGTAACACTTCACTGTTGCAAATACTGGTTCTTAAAAATGAGTTTATGGTAACTTACCTCAGAGGGCTGCCTCTGGACTTCTCAGAAGAAGGCTAAAGCTTCAATAGTAGCATTAAAATGTGAAATGAAAGAAAATTAAAACCAAGAATTTGTATTCCCATATATCAATCAAAGTAACAGGTTCGAATGCATATACTTTGAGGAACTACAGCTCCGCTTATAATAAATAACCTGTCCAACAGTTTTTATGTGCCCATGACAGCAGCACTATAAAGATTATCTATGGGAAACTCAGAGCCTTTGTTGAAGAACAAAGTACATAGAGAACAGAAATTTGGTATTTTAGAAGTCCAGCAACAAAAGCCTTTTAAGAATTTAAGAACAAAGATCAGATTACCTTTTTTGTCCTTTTCATTTAATGATTTTTTCCAATAAGGTGATAGTGCTTTAAAGTAAGTAGACCAAAATCAGCGGCTTGCAAACTCCCAATGTGGCTTATGCTCCAAGAAATCTATGCTTTCCTATGCTGCTAAAGGTTGCCTAAGAAAAATCCATAAAAACCGTACCCCACAATGATCTGGCATATCATTTTGTATTTCAGTATAAACAGTAACACTAGCTTCAAACTGACAATCACAAAATTACACTTTACTATAGCCCAGATCTATTTCAAACCTTCTTACAGGCAAACCAAGAGCTTGCCAGTCAGCTGTCCTTCAATTCTACATCATAGCAGCTACTTACACTCTCCATTCACTATGCCTGGGAGGCACCACATATGCTCTGCATTTACATAGGCAGTGGCTCAGGCACACAGCAATCATATTACTTCCTGGAACCACCAGATTGTTGCACATGTGCTAATCACCTACCATGAGGACTTGCTAATAACCCTCCTGAATGTGAGAAGCACCAGAAGCAAGTTGCCACCACAAGAACTAATTCAGATGGCTCCTACCTGTGCCTTGGATAAAGCACTGAGTGAACATGTGCCCTCTATACAGCTACAGATGGGAAGGACTTACGGCATACAATCTTCTTTCAACCACAGCTGAAAGCATGAAGCAACTGATCCAAATCATTAAGACTACTTCTTAAACAGCTCAGACCCAGCAACCCAGCCCCAAAACTCCTACATTCAGAAATCCTTCAAACACTTACTAATGCCTTTTTTAAATCCCTGAGCAATAGCATCTCATCTAAAGCAATATTAAAGGCAAACCAAAGAAATTAAAACATAAAACAGTAAAGAGCACCGTAATTCTACTTCCTGTCACTTGTTTCCACAAGCCACAACACAACTTCAAATGTGATGCTGGAAGGGGCCATTATTAAGCTTGGCCTAACTGATCCAAGAATAGAAGTAACTTTGTTGGGTTTAACAGGAACTAATACCTACAAATACTAACTTGATCATGTATTATTTATGTTGGAAGAGCACCCAGACTTTCACTGAAAAATAAACAGAACTAATAAGGAAGGAAAAAAAAGTACATTACTACTTAACTTTGACCCTAAAGGCATTTCCTAAAGGAAACAACGGTAATGACAGCATCTGATTCTAAATCAGAATAAGGGGGGAAAAAAACCCTGAACCCCACAACAGGTAATAACATTAACCTATCTGTGGAGCTGAGATTTTAGTTTTATTACCCCTAAAAGAAGGATCGTTGGTAGTGTTTGTACAAAACAGCTATCATAGCTTCCCTCTAGCCTTAAATTCTGGAGAAACATTTAACGCCTTGAGCATTCCACAAGGCTGCAATAACACTGTGGTACTGTACTGCTACCTTGGAATTGGGGCAAATGACATTTAATAATGGTTATCCAGAAATGGACTTTTGCTTTCAGCAACTGAACTAAAATTAGTCTAACAGTTGTATATAATGGATTTGTATAATTAATTTTGAGATAGTTAACACAAAGATATTTGTTGAAAAAACAATGCATTCTCCTTAACACCATAACAAAAAAACAAAAAAGACCTCTGTCTGGTTCTCCTTGCTCCTCTACACATCCTTCTTGATTATTTTATTTTTTTCCTCCTTCTAATGCTCTGCGTGCCCTTTGAAAAAAGTTTTACCTCTGTGATTATACAAATACAAAGTTAAAATTTAAAACTCCAATTGACAAAAAAAACCTGGGACTACGTTTGACTCCAATTACTTTTGCTAAACAAACTTTTTTGTACCACCACAGAACTATCTTTAACTTGAACATTTGGGGACATAAAACTCCCAAGAAAACAAACGTAAGTTCTGGAGGCAGGGTGGTGCGTATTACCTTGAGGATACTTAATGCACTCTGAAACTATGAGTATGGAAGCAAAAGTGAAGAACTTTCATATTTTTACCTTTTCCCTAGGGGAAGAATAAATTCTGACAACACGCATGTCAGCTAAGGTTTGCCTTAAACTTAGGACGCAACTGCAACAAAAACAAAAACCCAACTACCCACTCGAACAGCAGCGCAGGAAGAACAAGCATACGTCCTTTTAGGAACGACGATGACATCTGACAGTTTCCTTCCTGAAGGGTGAGGGCGCTTCTCAGGGGAGTCTTACACTGCCACAGAGACGGGGACCCAGGACTTAAACGTTGCGCCGTACGGCTTTAACCGCACCGAGCTCCGCTACCTGAGGGACGGCGAACCGGACGACTGACTCCGCGAGCTCCGCCGAAGCTGGTGTCCGGGGCCCCACAGAGCGCCACGGGCCTCTGGCCGCCGGAAGCGGGCCAGGCACCTGAGGGGACGTTTCGCAAGAGGAGGCGGTTGGGACAGCGGCCACCCGCGGCGCCAACCACCGCCTGCGGCCGGGGAGGGGCGGCCGCCCCGGCCCGGCCTCCCAGCCCCGCACGCCTCTCCGCTCTATGAGGCGCCAGCCCTCGCCTGCCGGAGGGCTGAAGTGCGGAAAGCATCGACTCCCTCTCCCCGCGCTGGAGGGGGAGCAAACCCCGCGGCAAACGGGCTGACGCAGGCCCTGCGCGGCCAGGAGGGCAGGTGGGCGGAGGAGTGGCCCCCGAGCCACGGCAAGGCGACGGGCCGCCGTCCCCAAGCGCTCCGGACAATGCCCAGTCCCGCCGGGAACAACGGCATGGAACGGCCGCGACCCCTCACCCCCCCGGCCGCAGCCCTCACCTGCTGGGGCCAGCGGCGGCACAGCGACAGCTACGGACCCCTGGCGCCCGCGGCGGCCACACCCACGCCAACGGGGCGCGCCCCGCCCCGGGGCCGCCGAGGGCGAAGAGCGCATGCGCAGATCCCCCTCTCCCTCACACCCACCCTCCGCCGTAAGCGGGGGGTAACCTGGCTGAGGCTGGGCCGTGGCTCGGGTCCCGGGGTCGTGTAATGGCTGGCGCTTGGAACGGGTGGCCGTTGCCCTTGTTTCCCCTCTCGCCCGGACAGGGCTAGGGGACGGACCGGTTCCTCCGCTGGCGGGGGGTGGTGCTGGCGGCAGGCGGTGCTGGCGGCGACGCTCGGTGGCGGCGGCGCTTGGTGTCGATGGCTGCTGTCATGGCGGCGCTGGTGCTGGCGCGGCCCTTCCGCCGCGGCCCCGCCTGCCTGGGGCGGCTGCTCCGGCGGGAGGCGGGTAGCGCGACGTGCGGCCGGGGGGCGCCCGGTGCTAGCCGCGGCGCCGGCAGGAGCGAGGTAGCCGAGTTGCTGCTGTGGGTGGGCGTCGGGTGTGGCGCCGCTTCCAGGGTCTTCTCACGGGCCTGTGGCCGCCGCTAGCCCTCCCCGGGGTCTCTCAGCCGGCGGGAGGCGGGAGGGGGCAGTTGTGGGGACTCCGGCATCGTAGAGTCGTAGAATAGTTTGGGTTGGAAGGGACCTTTTAAGCTCATCTAGTCCAACCCTCCTGCAGATGTCCATCTTCAACTAGATCAGGTTGCTCAGAGCCCCATCCAACCTGACCTTGATGTTTCCAGGGATGGGGCAGCCACCACCTCTCTGGGCAGCCTGTGCCAGTGCTTCACCACCCTCGTTGGGAAAAATGTCTAGTCTAAATCTGCCCTCATTTAGTTTAAAATCATTACCCCTTCTCTTATGGCAGAAGGCCCTGCTGAAAAGTCTGTCCCCATCTTTCTCATAGGCCCCCTTTAAGTACTGGAAGGCTGCAAAGTCTCCCTGGAGCCTTCTCTTCTCTAGGCTGAACAACCCCAAGTCTCTCAGCCTGTCATAGGAGAGGTGTTCCATCCCTCGGATCATTTTGGTGACCCTCCTCTGGACCTGCTCCAACAGGTCCATGTGTTTTCTGTGCTGAGGGCTCCGGAGCTGGATGCAGGACTCCTGGTGGGGTCACACCAGAGCGGAGTGGAGGGGCAGAATCGCCTCCCTTGACCTGCTGGCCATGCTTTTTTGGGTGCAGCCCAGGATATGGTTGGGCTTCTGGGCTATGAGTGCACATTGCCGGGTCATGTCCAGCTTTTCATCCACCAGTACCCCCAAGGCCTTCTCAGCAGGGCTGCTCTCAAATCCCTTCACAGTGGGACATAGCTGGTTTATTTTTGCCAAAGCTGGCGTCCCTGTGCTCATTTGAAAAACATGAGTTTGCTGGGTTTGGTTCTTACCTTGTGTTTGCTCCATATTTTATGGTTTATTTTCAGTCTAGTGCTCTGTTCATTTTTTAAAGTGTAATTATGAGCTTCTGTTGAGAAAACTTAAAATACCCTCTTGACAACCACCAATGTGGTGGTTTTTGCTTATGAAGGTTTTTTTAACTTTTAAAAGTCTTCTCTCTGGTCAGAATCTTAAATATAACCAGTGCTAGAGATGAGAAATACATTAGCTCAGAGTGATAATGTTTATTAATACATATCTTATGATCCCATGCAGGTGCTTAGAAAAAGCCTTCAAAGGGGGGTTGCACTCTCGACAGCGTCCTTTTTGGTTTATGAAGCTCACAAGCTAATTACTGTCTTTCCTGAGGTTCACGCAAGCTTCAAAGGTAATATTTTCAAAGTTTGATGTGCTTAGGTTATTCTAATTCCAAACTTAAAATTTTTGGTGCCAGAATTATATAGGAAAATGGTGTAATGCTTGTGATTTTCTGCATTAAGACTGCATGCAGTGTATTTCCATGTCAGGATGCTTTTGAATGGGTTCAGGGTAGTCTTGTGGCATTTTAACAAGGGATTCTTTCAAGTGCCACTGAAAGCAGATCTAGTAGTTCATCCTGTCTAGGATATAACACATGCACAAGCTGTATGATGCCAAACTTGTTGCCCAAGGTTTAAATAACTTACTGAGAAAGATATGGTTCAGTTAGGAATACAGACCAAACCTTAATCAGTTTCTAGAAATCTTAGTTCAGATTTTCAATATGATCACAGTGCAATTCCTATTTAATCTAGTCAAGCAGCACTGAGATTGCATTTCACATAGAATTGAGAAATGTCTCATATTTTTGCCATATTGAAAAAGGGGAAGAAAAGCCTTGGTTTACCTACCAGAAAAGAGTAGAACAAGTGATAAAATGTCCTTTTCAATATCTGAATAAAGATAGTCTTACTGCTGGAAGAAAAGTAACATTATCTTAAAAGGGGATGTTGTTGCAGACTTAGAACTTGTCTATTACATGGCAAATTAAGGGTTTTGGAAGTAAGCCTAACTGACCGGAGAATGAGCTTAGTTTAAATGTATGCTTACTGTGTAGATTAGATAGTAGGTAGTTCAGATAACCTGTTTCTCTGTGTCTCAGAGAGAGGAACATGTTAGATGTTTATGCTTATAGAAATAAAAATTTAGACGATGGACTTTTGAACGGGTAAGAGCTGCTGCTTCATTTGATGTAATAGAAGGAGCTTCAGTGAATAGATTTAAGATAGCTACTCAGTACACAGATAAGAAAATTTTTGCAGGAGGAACATAAATAACACTACTTAGTTGCCTCTGGTCTTTTTTAGTGCTCTCACTTGAATCTGGCATTTACCTTGCCAAAAAAAGCAATATTAGTATGCTTTCTGTGCAAGACAGGTAGAAGATAGGGTGAAAATAAGAGTAAAAAAGAAATACCTGAAAAATACTCTTAAAGAAATAAAAGTCTAATAATTTATATAAAACACCTGGTGGGAAATGAGTTCAGAAGTTTGAGTTCTGAGGATTTAGTCATTAGATATGTTAGTGGTGTTCAGGAATTCTCTACTACAACCAAACTGAAGATAATACTGAAGATGTACCATGAACCTAATCTTAGACACTAAAATCCAAAGTCCATGTAGACCATTATCTTATCTTTGAAATGGTTGATAAAAGGTATTTAGAGATGGCAGGGTTAAAAATTATCCAGAATGCTCTCCTAATCTTCACTGATTTATATTCTAGGATCTTTTTAAGCTGAAAAGGGGGCTTTTGTGTTTAGTAGCCTTCAGTGTTTCTTTCTTTAAGTAAAACTGTCCTACTGTGAAACATAACTACTGTGTTCAGTAGATAATTTCAAAAAAGAAAGCTTATAAACATGAATTTTTACGAAGTGGGCAGGATAGAGCTTATGTTTTGACTTAGAAGTTTCATCACAAATCCAGGAGTAATACCAAAGAGACAATAAGCATAGCTGAAAGTTCTGTAAGAAATTAGACAAGGCTTCTGAATTAAAAGGTAATTTTTTCATGTTTTAATGTTGGCAGAAGACTAAACTTGGATTTTGTTCTTCTCCTGTACAGTTACGTACTTCAACAGAATATTCTACCTCTTTCCCTTTGGGTATTTTTCCTCCTAATTCCATGTGTTCTCATGCTTGAATCCTGTATTGCGTGGTGTTTGATATTTCTGTTTCTGGTATGCTGTTCTATGTACTATATACATGTAGTATTTAAATATATATATAATATTATATCGTGCAATATAATATTATATATTATTATATTTCCAGTTGTGGAAATTGTACTCCCCCGTTTCTGTTGTCAGGGATTTTTAAAGTATTCTGTAGAAAAAGAATTAAAGTATCATAAGAACAATGGGTACTTTGTTTATAAATTGATACTCTAGAAAGCCAATTCTGATTTTTCAAAGTATTTTTGCTTTTAGTATCTTGAACATATAAAGGTTTCAGTAGATGAACTGTATTTTTTGGAGTCCTGTTTGTGAAAATCCTAAGGATTTGAGTCAGAAAACCTTTGAGCAAGGTTTCATTTTGGCTTGACGAGTAAGGTAATGGGAACCCACTTAATCTGCAGTGATTAAAAATAAATCTGGCAAAACTATGGAACCATACTGCAAATGAAGAAATTTTTTTTTTTTTCATTATTATTGTTAGATTTAATTTTGGTACATATCCTAATGAAGGGGCTTTGTTACTCACATCTCTACTGCACTTGCTTTCCTGGTCATATTTTTCATACTTCTTTTTTTTTCTTTTCTGCCATTTTCACAAGGAAGAAAACAAATTGCTTCTAGTAGTCTGATGCATTACAGAAGACAGTTTTGAATGTTAAATCCATTAAGCATCCAAAGCTCTGTTACTGAAAGCTGTTTTGTCGTTCCATGAAAGAGGCATATATTCAGCACTGTGTCTTTTCATAGTTGTTCACTATAAATGTAGCTTATCCAATCCTGCTGTGTAAGTTGTTTGGAACAATGGCCCAAGAAGGAACTGCATTATTTATTCTTTGTGTTTCAGCTAGGTTGTCTTGCTCTAAAATGTTTTGTTCATGCTATAACGTCCTACTTACATGTCATCTGTTCTTCTGTTTCCACAATTTTAATTCCTTCTTAAGTGGAAGAAGTTATAGAGCAAGCAGACTACTTGTATGGGAGTGGAGAAACTGAAAAGCTGCATCGGTTGCTGGTTCAGCATAAAAATAGGTACGTTGAGACATTACTGTGACTACTTTTCTGTGCTCTTCTGTTCTCATTGTGGTATGCTGGAGAACCTTGCTTTCATCCTTAGGTAAGTAGGAAAAAAGGACTCTTGATCTTTTTCCTCCTGATGGAAAAATGAATGAAGAAAAGTGGTAGCTGGTAGGTGGTGAGGGATAACATTCAAATTTTTGAGTCCTGCAAAGTAGGGCTTTTTTGCTTGTTTGGTTTGTTACTCCAAGAATCCTTTAAAATACAATGCAAAAACTCATAATGTGTCTATACATTACTAAATGATCACAGTACCTAGAATTCTGGTGTTGAAAACTTTTGAGAGTCTCTGTTTCATTTCTTTTTTTATTGCTGACCATCTGTTTTTTCTGTTTTCATTTGTCTCATATTAGGATTCGAGTCTGAACAAAAAAGCTCCTTACTCATGTAGTTATGTTTTAGTTGCACAAAACATTATTGATAAGCAAACCGGGACAAGCTGTTTAAGGAAAAAGCAGAAAATGCATTGCAAACTGAAAAATCCAGTCCTTTGGAGAAGACAGGGCATCTCACCTATAGAACATTTCTGGAGGAAATCAATTGTTCAGTTGTTTTCAGTAGTTTTCAGGTTTTTTTTTTTTCCCCTTCTTGTTCTTGCCGGGGTGCAAGTATATAGCCTGGGAAGTTACATGAAGGTCCTTCCTAGCCTGTAAGGGACACCATGTCTTAAGCAAGGTGTAAGCTTGCTACTAGGTGTATAACAATGCTAATTATTCTGTGAGGAGTAATGATTCCGGTAGCAATACTTAACATTTTTGTGACTTGGCCGAAAAATGGGTCTGCTATAACAACTACGGTGTTAATTTTGGCTATTTTAATGGAGACTTTAATATTAAATTTAAGTTTAGAAAGTCTTTCAGAGGTTCTGGCTGTGTGGCTATAAAACTCTCCACCCAACAGGAATACTGAGGTCAAAACTACCAGAAACCAAAAATATTAAAAAGCATACAGAAGTTATTGCTAAACTCAGAATATCAATAAAAGCCAGTTTTCTTATATGGAGTAAAACTGAGTCACTGCTCACAGTGCGGCAGTCCTCCTGCAATTAACAGAATCACAGAATTCTGTGATTCTGTGATTCTGTGATTCTGTGATTCTGTGATTCTGTGACTCTGTTTTGACCTCAGTATTCCTGTTGGGTGGAGAGTTTTATAGCCACACAGCCAGAACCTCTGAAAGACTTTCTAAACTTAAATTTAATATTAAAGTCTCCATTAAAATAGCCAAAATTAAAACAGTAGTTAGGTAAAAGTATAGTAAAGTGCAAGTAGTGTTTCAAAACAGTATGTTAACAAAATATTAAAACTTAAAATCCCTTATCTTTTGGCTATAACATACCATACACCATTTGATAGTGATATAAATAAATATATAAACGTACAGCTTTATGTGGTGGGGGTATGGCTAACCTGTTTTTTTCACTGTGTTCTAGGAAGAATTCCATTATTTAGGTACAATTATAGAGAAAAAGATGCATAATATTTTAAACATTCCTAGTAAACTTTAATATCAAATCAGTGGAATGCTGGAAGAAATACCATCTAGCTAAGAACAAAGTAGTCCTTGTTTTCCGTATGGTGTTTTGCATGGTACTTTTGGGGTTTTTAAATCTGCATCTTTTTTTAGAAAAAAAGTCACTTTCATACAGATACTTTTGCTTCACAGACCAGAATGGCAGAACAAAGGTATCGTCCGACAGTCTATAATGGAGGGCTTGCATTTGTTGCTTTTTACCTTGGGGCTCTACAGAATGACAGATGATAATGCTATTGTCTTATCACCCACTTGAGATACATATTGAAAGACTTGTTTAACATCTTTTCTTGGTTTGTTTCCATTATTGCTTTAAAACGTTAGTGTTTCTGTTCATAACTAGTGATGACGCAGAATTGTTATGGCGGCTGGCACGGGCATCACGAGATCTAGCTCAGCTTAGTAGTACTTCTGCAGAGGAGAAAAGACAACTGGCATATGAAGCCTTTGAGTATGCAAAAAAGGCACTTGAAAAAAATGAATCAAATTTTGCAGCGCACAAGGTGAGCCATACAAAACAACTTAACTGAAATTGTGTTCTTTGATTTCTGCCAGTAGAAACTGGAACAAATGTCATTTGTGCTGTCTCAGCAAACATCAACATAACTTAAGTTTTCAGCTGAGAATGAGTGAGACTTCTAATTCTTCCTGACTGTTTTGGAAAATCAATGTTCAGACTTTTGCAGCTAAATTTCCTGTATACAGGAAACAGGAACTGGTTAAATATATGCAGGACCATGGAAAGAGATGACTGATGAGGTTGATTACAGCTGATGTAATCAGCTCATCCTTCTCTGATGTAGCCTTAAAAATGTTGTCCATGCCCCACATTGAGCATGCTGTTTCTGGGCACATAGTAGTCTGTAGAGTTTCACTGGAAAAACTTCAGGCTCTGGCTTTGTTCTGCTCTTTTTTTGTGCTGCTTCTTTCACTGGCAGAGAGGTTCCAAAGTATAGTCAATTGTGTTTTCATCTTGGGTAAGAGGAGGACATTGATTTCCTTATGCATGCAGACCAGCACGTTGCTGTGATGCTGCCTGAGCTGTTTGTTGTTGTTAGAGGTGGTGGCGGCAGCTGTTCTGTTTTTAGTTTTTGGGGTTTTTTTAATTTACTATTAATAGCCATAGTGCTGTATTATATGTTTTCTTTTTGTTCTTTGAATTACAGTGGTATGCAATTTGCCTCAGTGATGTTGGAGATTTTGAAGGAATCAAGACTAAAATTGGAAATGCCGTCATTATCAAAGAGCACTTCCAGGTAATGTAAACAGTTTTTTGCATATGATAGCATTAATGCATCCAGTATATAGATTGTGTGAGAGTTGTGAGCTGTTTTCTTATGAAAACTTGCAAATCTCCTGGTGACACTTCCTTTTTTGGGTTATTGTGACAGTCCTGAATGCCCCAGCAACAAGGAGTACAAATTATCTCCTGCAGTAAACTAAGTCCCTATAGAAGAGAGTCTTGAAATAGCTAAAGTGCTTTTGACACCTCTTAGGACTAGATAAAAGGTAACTGTGCTATTGAGAAATGGATGTGTGGCTGTCCTTTTAACTGTGGATTGTGTAGCAGTGAAGGACAAATAGCGGAGAAGATAAAGGACTACTAATTTTATATCACCAGAAATTATATCAAGATCTGAACTTGCCAAGTCTCATGTGAAACTTGTAATGACCTACTAAACAGAAGTGCCTAGAAATCTGTCAGTGTCTTTAGTGTTTTGGAGGTGAGCCGATTCAGTTGTGCACTGAATAAATGCTGTATCGCCTTGACATTCTACACACTGTTAATCTGGTTTAATTAACAGTAGGATAACAAGTCTACTTTTTTTAATGTCTTTTAATCCAAATATTGCAGAACAACTTTTTAGATCTTGTCTTTTTTTCCCCCTCTCACTAGAGAGCCATTGAACTGAATCCAAAGGATGCTACAACAATTCATCTTATAGGCATTTGGTAAGGAGTATTTTCAAACAAAAGTTAGCATGTGGCAAAGAAAAATGCCAGAATATAAAATGTCTTATAGGAATTGCAAAAATGCTTGGAATAATTCAGTGGCTTGTAGTTAATTGATGTAAACATGAAAACCTATTGAACGCGTATAGGACATCATGCCTTTTAAAGTGTGACTCTTAATTCTTACACAGTTAAAAAAGATGAAAAATAATTGTTCATTCAATTTGTTTGTTTTACTCTATGGAACTATTAAAAACTCATTTTACATGTTTCCATAGCAGACATCAGAGACTGTGAGTACTACTCATTTTGTTCTACTGGTGTGACTGAAGACAAAACTCAATGCTGAATTTACATTGAATTTCAGTGATGGCTGCGACCTAATACAATCTGTGTATAGTGGAAAGCTATCAAAAGTGATATGTGTTCCTCAAATAATTATGTTGTTATCTGTCATGATACTGTATTTTAAAAGTTACATTTAAGTAAAGGTAGCTTATACATATGCATTAACAAAAATCTCTGAAATTTAATTTATTGCTCAGTGAAATTGTTACTAAGAATTACTGTTACACAGCAGGCGAAGGACTGGAAATACAACTTTCCATACTAACCACGGTATTCTGTGGAAGTGGTGTGTGTGAAAGTAGTATCTTTTATGTGTTAGTGAAGAGACTAGACAGCATTTCTGGTTATATGAAAGAGACCAAAGCATTGTTTTACAGGAAATCTCTACTGTAAGACTGAGAGGTTGAAAATAAATAAAGCCAATGTATTTGTAGCTTAAAAAACAAACATACTAAAAACACAGCCACCTTCTCTATGTCTTTTCTGGACTCTTAAGTATCAGAGTAAACTTCAATCTACTGCTCCAGAGTTTATTAGTTTACAAACGTACTTCAGTTTTTCAGCATCCAACACTCATTCCCATGTGACTTAACAATAGTCCAGATTTTTAAACAGAAGCATATGCTACCATCTGAATGAGCCTCAAGGTCAGTTTTGAGATACGAAGCCTGTTCTGGAAAGTACTTAAGACGTTGTTCCTAAGGAAAATTAGAGAACATCAGAAATATGAGATTTCTTTTCATGCTATAATATCCCCATATTGTGTACTTAAATAAACTCATTATTGAATCCCAGAGCATCTGGGATTTCATCTGAAACTGGGATTCAGCCAATTCTTGAGGATTTTTCACCTTTCTAGTCTATCCTGGATTGAACCTCTTTTATTGTCATTTCTGATAAGGCATGTCTGATGGCAGAATTTCAGATCACACTGTGTATTCCATGCCTTACCCCTCTTTCCTCTGAGCACTTCTGTATTTGCATTTATTAATTTTTCACCTCTTCCCGAGTGCTCAATTTTACACAGTGAAGAATATTTTTATACTCATTGTGGGAGGTAATAAAGTGAATAGCGTTGTTTAACACACCTGGAATGTTGTGTGTATTTGAAGTATTTAACAAATGTTTAATCTTTTCAGCATCTCTAAGATAGGTGACTGATTATCTTTGTAGAATGGCCGAGCCTAGAACACAGTAGTTTGATTCTTGGGTTTATTTTCATTCTTATAGATAACAGTCTTTCAGGAATGTACTGCAGATCTCCTTTATATTAATAATTGAGAAAACCAAGGTAATGTTGAGGTAAGGCAATGACATTACTTAGTTTTGCCCTGTTTTTGCAGATGTATTAGAACAGTATCAAATACACATAAATCGTTAAAATAATTCAAGCTCAAAAGCTGTCTCATGGTTAGTAACTGTCTGCAGTTTTGTCTAATATAATAGCAGTACCCAGTAAAAGACACACCAAAACTTCCTTAGTACAGCTACACAGCAACTTCAAACATCTTGCTCTTTTGTTGTACAGTTATAAAAACTGGCTTATAGAAATTGCAATGTGGCTGGAGTTGTTGTGACTCTTGGAAACAACAGTTATGATATCCAAGGTATGAGAAAGTTGCTTGAAACTAAGATAAAAATGTGAAGGGTATATACAAATGTTTCCTTTTGCTCCAGGTGTTACTCCTTTGCTGAAATGCCATGGTACCAAAGAAAAATAGCTGCAACACTATTTGCCACACCACCAACCTCCACATTTCAAGAGGTACAATATGAAAATGTTTCACAGATTATTATTCCCCCCACAAAGCTGCTGATATAGTTTTACTAATTTTCCTGGCAAAGATGACCTCTGCTTATAGAATAAGCATGGACTTGCGAGTTTACAACTGTCATTAATGAAATAATATAACAGGAGAGTGAAGGATATCTAGAAACATAAAAATCTTTAATTTTTTTCAGCTGTAGCTGAAAAACACACAGAATAGTGAAAATTATTTAATGTAGTTTGTGCAGCAGAAAATAACAAGCTATATGTAACTTAGTTCGTATTTACTGTTGTGATCTATTGCAGATACCTTCTGATCCCCTGGCTACATATGGTGTGGTTTTTTTCAACTGAAAGTATTTTTGTTAATTTTTGCTATGAAAATTCCTACTGTCATACACCCTAAAACATACTGTCCAGATGTGTATCTTCTAGGGTGTCTAACACAGTATGCATCTTACTTAAACACTTGTACATAGAAACTTGAAAATTAAATTGTAATAGGAAGGTTTGCTGTAGCTATTATAATTTTTTGTTGTTGTTTTTTAGATCAACCAGTGACTGACCCATTATGTTTTGTTCTTTTAAGGTAGGGTGGGCAGGAGTCGCTAGAAAGTAACTGTAGAAGGCTGCTTGCTCTTACACAGAAAGCAATTTAAGCTCTGATTGAAAAAGAAATAAACTTTTTAATGGAATGTCAAGCTTCTAAGTTTTGCTGAAAGTCACTCTCAAAGAATACAAAGTGTCAGCCAGGATTTTGAATACTGCAGAGTCATGCCAGTCCCAGCATCAAGTTCTGAAGCATTGAAAGTGGGTGAAGAAGCAAACTTGTCCCAGAAGCTGCAGAAAATAAGACTGCTGCAGTTTCAATACAAAATTTGTGTTGTGGATACATCTGCACTTCTAAGTTCTCTGACAGTATTTTCCCTCCAGCTAGTAACATCAGAAGAGGTAGGAATGGACTGAAATTTCTGATGTGCAGGATGGGAAACTAGTTGAAAAATGCACACAGATTTCCTAAAGGTTTATTCTCAAGTAAGAGGATACTAACTGGTGCTCTGTAGGAACCAGTACTCCCTGAAATATTTGTCAACATTAATGACCTGAATAATAAGATTTGTTTCATCTATTAACTTTATACATGAGAACTGGCCAGGGGAAAACTGTCAATAGGCTGGAAGGTAGAAATAAAATTCAAAATGATCTTGACAAGTTGAAGTCTGGAAAAACACCATCCAATTTGCTAGGGACAAATATGAGGTACTGTACTTATGGAGGAAGTTGCAGGGGAATAGTTGGTAAGTACTAGTTCTGTTGAGATGTCAGGTCTGATTGTACAGTGAATGAGAACCATCAGTAGCATACTGAATTAATAAAAATAAGATCATGGACAGGAAGTCTTTCTTGAGCTATGTCAAGCATGCACATAAGGGTTTAGTTTGACGACAGCGGTCAGTTTATTCTCCATTTTAAAGACGACAACCTTATCTTTTGCAGGCTCTTCATTACTTCCACATGGCAGAGGAAGGTAATACTTCTAGCTTTTTTGGACTGAATAGTATGTTTTTTATGAATGATGACTTGCAATACATGACTAGCTTTTGGTTTTATCTTAATTGCATATTATCTGCTGATAAGCATATCAAGCTGCTGTGCTACTCAACATTGGAATATTTCATCAGAGGTACTCAAAGCATGTTACACACTTACTATTATTATTAGAGTGTATTGTAAGTCTGTTTTTTGGAGTAAGTATTAAAGTGAAATTTGCACCTTTATTTAGTGACAAAGCACTCTTCCCCAAGGCATTCAACTGGAATGCCAGGGGAAGAAGCAAGCAAAAAAGGGAATTTTATGACACTTTTTCTAAATTTTCTTGAAGATCATAAGTCCTCTGTATTCTAAGTAGAACAACAGAGAAAGCACACTCTTTATTATTTCAGAAGCTATTTGGATCAGAGTGCCAATCTAACTGGCAGTAAAACTGTCCACATGTAAAAGAAAATATGGACCCATTATTTCTCCAAGAGAGAGGAAACAAGCAAAACTGACTAGCTGCAAGATAAAGGCAGACAAAGGCAGACAAGGGAAAACAGTAGTCTATGAAAGACCTGTATATATTCAGATCAGTGAAGTTTAAAGGAAAAGTTCATTGTGTATCTTCCCCTGGTTGTCAAATAATGCAGCTGTGAACTGGAATGATGGACTTAATCTCAAAATTTGCCTGCAACTACCTCCATATAAATACACCTGTATTTCACGTAATTTTTTTAACTGGTTTTCTTGACTGATCTTAGTGGGCCAAGCTCTGTATCCTTTTGTACAGCTGTGAACTTTGCTTGCTGGAATTTGCCACACCTTGAATACTGTGTTCAGTTCTGGGCCCCTCACTACAAGAAGGACATTGAGTTGCTGGAGCGTGTCCAGAGAAGGGCAATGAAGCTGGTGAAGGGTCTGGAGAACAAGTCTTATGAGGAGCGGCTGAGGGAACTGGAGTTGTTTAGTCTGGAGAAGAGGAGGCTGAGGGGAGACCTTATCGCTCTCTACAGCTACCTGAAAGGGGTTGTGGCGACAAGGGTGCTGGTCTCTTCTCCCAAGTAACCAGCAACAGGACAAGAGGAAATGGCCTCAAGGTTTAGATTGGATATTAGCAAAAATTTCTTCACTGAATGGGTTGTCAAGCATTGGAAGAGGCTGCCCAGGGAAGTGGTTGAGTCACCATCCCTGGAGGTGTTTAAGAGACATGTAGGTGTGGCACTTAGGGACATGGTTCAGTGGTGGGCTTGGTAGTGTTAAGTTTGCTGTTGGACTTGATCTTAAGGATCTTTTCCAAGCTAAATGATGCTGTGATTCTATGAAGTGTAAGAACAGAATAATAGAGTCAATAACTAAAAAAAAATCTAGCAAGTATTGCAGCAATTCTGAAAGTATTATTATAGCTCATGTTTGCATATCCATTTTCTATGTACACGTAAAGTCACTCCAGTTTTAACAGACTAGTATGCCAATCATGAACACAGTTGGAGCTTTTTACTGAAACTACTGTATATCCTGGACTATAGCCGGCAGTGTGTCCACCTGCTAAAAGAGGACATAGGAACAGGCAATACCACTGCTGTCCGCCTCTGTCATAGTTACCAAACTACGCTCTTTCCTCAACCAGGGATTTACCTGTCTTTGAATACGTTTTTTACTATTGCACAAGAACTATAAAATTTGATTACCAGCATTTTGAATCCTGACCTTAGGTCCAGCAGCAGAGAAAGCTTGTGTTACAACTAAGAACAGTAGGCAAGACTAGTCTTTAATAATGATTGATAGTCAAAGCATGCTTTAAAAAAGCAACTTCTTAAATCTCTCCTTAAAAGAAGTTAAATGTGGGTACAAACAGTTTTATGTTTTCTTCGTGTGTAGCAAAAGCTAATACCTGTATGTGTGGTCTGAAGCTAGGAAATGTACCCTTTATTTCCTTGCCTATCCTTGCTAAGCTGGTTGCATTGCATGTTGCACCTACTAGGTCCAGAAAAGCACAGAATCTGCAAAGCAAAGCTGTTAACAAAGCAGTGAGCTTAATGCATCTTTGTGAGGAATCTCGTTTCATTTAGTATATGAACTAACAAGCCGCGAGCTAATGTAACTGTATGCGAGACCAAAATCTAGCAAGTGAAAGTTTTACATTGGCTTCCTTCTGATACAAAGCCAAAATACTATTCATCTTTTATGAAATAAGTATTTCAAGGAGTGATACTATATCATGCCTTTGATAGTCTGCTGCTCATTCTCATTCAAAGCTTTTCTCCTGTCTCTATACAGCTGACCCAAATTTCTACAGCAAAAATTTGCTCTTTTTGGGGAAGACATACTTGAAGCTAAACAATAAAAAGATGGCTCTTCTGTGGTTAAGCAAAGCGAAGGATTATCCCGCGCATACCGAAGAGGACAAACAGGTAGGAAATTAAGAATTGTAACCAACATGTGTGACATTATGGCAGCGGAATGTTTTTTAAAGTTAACTCAGAGTAAATTGTAGTTCGGCAGCTATATTCCAGGATCACATCCAGACACCAAGAAATTCTGGTATGTTGGTAACTTCCTCTGAATGCAAATGGGAAAAATTCTGTTTATAATAAAGAACTGTGATGCTTTCTTCTTCATGATCTTTTTGTAGTGCTAACAACAACCCACCCTTAATTAGTTGTTGAAGTTAAGACAGACACACCTGAGCTAACCTATGTCTATGTGAGCACTTACCTGCTTAAAACTGAAAAGGTAGAAATCATAGTGTAGAAGAGCTAAACCACATGAGTAGGAGGAATAAAAAAGCATGGATGTATGAAAAACTTTCTAGATCTATAAAACATAACATTGCAGTCCTTTCCAGGCCCCAAGGGAGAGATTCAGACTATCTGAATTGAGACAAATGGAAGCAAATGTATCTTTGACAGGAAATCTCCAGTGCTAGGTGACATGGAGGCACTTAATTATCCTTTTGAACTGCTCAGAAGGATCCTGGTTTGGATGGGTAGGCATCTGCTTCCTACCTAAATACATACAGAGTCCTTCCAGGAGGGTAATCCATTAGACTTGTTCAGACCTAATACTGTATGCATCCAGTATAAACCACAGCAGCTGCAGTTACCTTCCATAAAAACAATCCTGTCAGCATCAGGACTCTCAAAGCCTGATTTCCAACTGATTTTTTGTATGGTTGATTGACTTCTAATCCATTTAGCTGCAATGTGAAATGCTTTAACTGTTACAGAAAACATCCAAATATGTTGTGACATTCTGAATGTCCTAAATGTAAGAAATACTTTGGTAGGATTCTGCACTTCACACCTCAGAAAAAACACTATTTGGGTTTCCCTCTGTAGATTCTCTAGTAAGGCTCGAACTGTTTCTCCCAAAACTGAGTTCTATCAGTAACATCTTTCAGTAGAAACACAAGCCAAAATTCCATTCCTCTACTGCTTTGCAAAATGTATAGGAATTTGTGGTATTAAAGGTCTGTATGAAGTTGGTCCATTCTCCTGACAGTTATTAGTAGCTGGAGGCACCGGTGAAACCAGCGATTACAAAAGCTTCCCTTTCTCTAGATCCCACGCAAAAGGAGTCACTAGTGATTTTTGTGCGGTAGCCACTTAGTATTGCAGCAGTGCTTGGCCTCCTGGTACAAACATCTGTTTCCAAGTGCAGAGCTGCTAAACTGCGAGAGGTGGTATTCTCCCTCTGGGTGAAGATGCAAAATGCACTGGGAACTAGACTTGGTAGTCCAGTAAGACGGAAACTGGCCTGTGCAAAGAAATTGGAATTCTTGTCTCTGCATTTGGCAGAGGTAGGCAGGAGTAGGTTTTTCCGAACATTTTTTACCTCCGAGTATCTACAGTTATCTGGCTTACATTGCCTGCACTGCTTGCTCCATCAGGGCCAGAAGCTTGTTTTGTTTTGTAGATGTTAGAAGTCGTATTCAAATTTTATTACATTTTACCCAGAATACCTAGGCAAAGGGAGTCTCAGAAACAATCTTCTTGTACTTCCTTAGCTACTATCCAGAGTTATGAAAACCATAGGTGGGTTACGGTTAGAAATAGGACAACTTGCTACCTGCTACTACTGGACTACAGCAAGTCCCAAGAGCTAATCATCTGTATTCAACACAAATAAACTTATTACATATATTAAGTGATTTACACTGAAGACACAGGCATAAGTGGTTTTATTCCCATTCATGTTTTAAGTGTTGAGCATCTTGAACTACAGGAAGAAGAATGACTAGTCTTAGGAGGGTTCCAAATTTACAGAACTGTGGTGAAACGCCTGGGTGCTTGCATCGTAAGTAATGCTAGAAGAGCCTATAACTACCTGGCACTGTTTTGTTATATTTCTTTCAGGTACAGAAAGAAGCTTTGGAGTTGCTTAATTCTATATAACAAGAAACAAGATAATGAGAATTCAGCACCTCAAGTTTGAACAGCATAGGAAAAAGACCCCAAATACTACTTTGGTTTATTGAAGCTGTTAATAAAAGTATAGCCTAAACTTGCTGTTGCCCTCTCATTTCAATTAAACTGTCAGCTAGAAGAATGTTTCTTTATGTGATCCTGTCTGTTGATTTACATGGGAATAAAGGGCTTCATGGACAAGAAGAAGAGGGTCTCGAATCCTGTGTTCAGTTTTGGGCCCCTCACTACAAGAACAACTTTGAGGTGCTGGAGCGTGTCCAGAGACGGGCAGTGAAGCTGGTGAGGGGTCTGGAGCACAAGTCTTAGCGGGAGTGGCTGAGGGAACTGGGGTGGTTCAGTCTGGAGAAGAGGAGGCTGAGGGGAGACCTTCTCACTCTGTACAACTACTTGAAAAGGGGGTTGTGGTGGGGTGGGTGTTGGTCTCTTCTCCCAACTCAGTAGTGATAGGATGAGAGGAAATGGCCTCAAGTTGCGCCAAGGGAGGTTTAGATGAGATATTTGGAAAAATTTCTTTACGGAGAGAGTGGTCAAGCATTGGAACAGGCTGCCCAGGGAGGTGGTGGAGTCACTATCTCTGGAAGTATTCAAAAAACGTGTGGATGTGACACTACAGGACATGGTTTAGTGGGCATGGTGGTGTTGAGTTGATGGTTGGGACTTGATGATCTTAAAGGTCTTTTCTAACCTTAATGATTCTGTGATTCTGCATGAAGAGGGGGATATATTGGAGGAGAAGGGCTGAGGCAGGGGCGAGCAGGTCTTTGAGGTTTTTACACTGTTCAGCTAGAAGTTATGTATGAGGAGTAATAAGAAATGTGACTAGCCTAAACTTTAAAGAAAGGATGGTACAAGGCCATGACATAATTATAAACGTGCATTTCTTTTCTAGAACATTCTCCTGTGGGGTTCAGTGGCATTCAAGAGTAATGTATGTTCACATTATTAGGTACTCCTACAGATTTCCCATTAAGGCTGCATAAGCAATCTTAATTCCAATACAGTTAAAAGTTTGTGTTTGACTTTGTCGAAAGTGCTGTAGTTAAAAAAATAACAGTGAAATAGGAGTACCTAAAAAAATCCTTTTATGGGTGATAACAGCATATGCAGGAAGCAGCATTCTGTGAAATAGGAATACTTATTTACACATGGAGAGGCTGTGAATTCAGAGAATTTGGGGTCTGCACAACACTTGCTGGGCATACACACACCTTCCTTCCCCTGGACTATGGTGATGAGAGGAATGCATACTCCTAGTACGCTAGAAGGTAACTACATGACTATGCAATGCATAGACTTCTCTTTGTAGGAATAATAAAGTAAAACTTTCTTCTTGTTCTTTCTATTTTAGCAGGCACTTTCACCAGAAAAATAAATTAATTTTCCAGCATAGGAAATACTTAGATTTTCCAAACAATATATTCCGATTACCCAACAGCAAAAGAAGACCAAATAATGAAAAAATGATACTGCCATTAAAAAGTCCAACAATCTAGACCAAATTAAATACCGTTTGCTTTAGTAGAAAAGGATGTGATCTACAGGAGGAAGATGAAGAAGGGCATAAATTGCTTAGGTTAACAAACCCAGCCTAGGCCAAGCCAGTAGTAAAACATCAACAGCTGAAAGACAATCTAGAGCTTTAATTCTAGCTTCAGATCACGAAACTAGTTAAGAGGAGGGTTTTCTCCACTACAGTAAGGTAATTCTTATTTTTCTATTAGTAGAGCATCAAAATGAAGTATTTGATATGTCAGAGTCACAGGATGGATGACATAGTGTTTCAGAGAGATTCTTCAAATTTTCTGCATTCATACACTACAAAATCATCTGCAACAGACAAAACTGCTTCTAGTAGCCTCTTGGCAGAGGCACCTTACTTCTGTGCCTTTTCCGCTGCAGAAAATAGTATCTGCAAAGAGGAAGGCTTATCCAGGCATCAAGTAAAGACTGTTGCATGTTTACAGAAGTGCAGAGTTGCTTGCAGGAAGAAAGGAACAAATGGAACCCATGAACTACACAGTAGCTCCTTCAAGTAGTATGACCTCGCTGGTTCCCTCTGATCCCCAGTCTTTGCTGCTTTCCCTCTCTTTGCTGTCCTCCTCCCTCGCCCCAAGTACAGCTGAGTTATGGGGAATGCAAACAGGAAAAAGTTACAATGCAGTATTGCTCAAATTCCCACAAAGTCCAAGTTAACTGTACCCACGCACACCCATGCACAAGTATACAAATTGTTGTGTTTTTTTTCATCTTAAAAGCTGTGCTTTCTCAGTCGGTCCTTTGAAATGCATGAATATATCATATACATGTACAGAAGGACACAGGGCTTGTTTTTTCTCCTTGGTTACTCACCCTTACCCACAGGAAAAACCTTATTGCAAACATGAGACAGCTACAACTATCAAAACAATAAACAACTACGCTCTTATGATGTGCTGTCTTTATTATTATAATTTTGTTCACTTAACTCATAGATTCACAAAATTCAGCAGGTGGCAGTGGGTCACCAAGTCATTCATTAGTGCAAATTCATGAAGTTCAACTCTATGACATTGAGCCCTCTTAACTGTCTGTTAGGTAACACCACACACACATCTGCTGCCCGGCCTTTGCCATTTGGGGTTTTTTGTGGTGGGTTTGTTTTTTTTTTTTTAAAGCTTTCTCCGTTCTAACCAGCATACGTCATAATTTAAGTGGATTGCACTTGAAATTAATTTAATGCTGTATTTATGAAAATGATTTTGCAGAAGATATTTGGTGTAGTATGAAAAACCCTCAAAGTGCTGGAAATTTTTGAAACTCTTATGGAAAGTTTCTGTGAGAAAACTGGGCCCGTTGCACTACCGCCGTTACCAAAGCACAATACAGGTGAACAGCTCTGCAGTAAGCTGTGCATATTGAATACAGAGCCTCAAGAGAATCCAGTATGTAGAAAAATAAAAATTCAGCAGAGTTCAGTTGCTGTATTGGAAAGATACATGAACAGATACAGCTATTTTTTCTGCATGTACACTTTTAACAGTGCAATAATGATGCATTACAGAAGTGTTTTTAATCATTCTAAGAAATCATTTTCATGTGTGTACAAAATTCTGTATAAATTAAATGTAATGGAATTTACAATTAATATTTAAAGCATACTACAAATGGTAATTTTAAACGTTTTTACTGTATAATAAGGAAGCATGTTTTGCTAAAAGTACCAGTTAACATAATTCACATCAATCAAGTGTTAAATTTTAATTTTTTTTTTTAAAACACATCTTTGCAGTTCAGCAAATGCCCTTAATGCCAATAAAACTAATTTTGAAATGGCTTTATATTACTGTGCACTTAGGACAAATTTAACCTACATAAAACAATGACAGGTTTTTGACATATTTACTTAATTCAGGTACATCTGAATTTCTGTAAGAACTTAAGAGGAATGACAGTATTTAATACTTAAGAATATTTTTATCTGTGCAAAGCTTATGTAACTTTCATTTTATTTGTGTTTACTAGATCCAATAACTGAAACTGAACATGAACATAGAAAGCAGCAAAGTTCACATTACCTTTTGTATACCCTCATAACTCAGTTTTCATTAATATACTCTATGAAGTTGTAAAAAGGGTACCATGGATTGAAAAGGGAAACAAAAAACAAACAAACAAACAGAAACCTGTAAGACACCAGACCAAGGAGAGAATGTGTAATATTTTCTCTTTTATTATTATTTTTTCTTTGAAGATTACCTAACATCCTCGTGGTAATAACCCAAGGTAATATGTAAACAAATTTCAATGCTGCTCAAATCAATTAAAATATTCTGTTCAGCTCCTACAATAAGTCAGAACAGTGGCACCAATTCCTTTCAACATTAAATCACATTCATCTTATTGTACATGACTCTTGTGCAAGTAGTAAAGGCTTTATTCATGACCTTGGCTACATCAGTAGAGAGGGATATATCAGCTATTTACGTATTTAAAAAAATTAAACTGACAGAACAACATACTCTGTCTTCTCAAATACCAGCAGCATCTTTCTACATATTTAAGATACGTTTGGCCTAAGCCTTTAACACCTTTTAGAACAGCCATGCAATAAAACAAACTTGGAGATGTTTCTTAAGAGAGAACACAAAGCAGTTTAAACATTTTTCTGAATAATAAAGCCAAGATAAAGCAAATCCAGGCCCTTTTAAATGGCTGCAACTTTTCATACACTTAAAGCTCTATAAAACTAGAGCCTATTAGTATATATATTTATATTTTTTATATATATTTTAAATAAGTCTCTTGCCTGCTTTCAAAATTTATGAGGGGTTTTTCTGGTCTTTTGGAAGGGCAATAAATAAAAGTAGAAAAGGCTGAACTGTTTTGCATATCTTTGTGGAAGAACGGAGAACAATTATACTTTTAGAGTTCCAGAAGGATCACTGTACAGAACAAAAAGCTTATATACATTTAAGTGTGCAATTTTAGTTGGCTGGGCCTTTTATTATGCAAGAACTCCTTTTTGACTAGAAGCCACTTCTACTCTTGACCAAATCCCTCTGTTTCTTCAATGGCAAAGAGAAGCTTCTCTTTTAGTTGTTCATAGCTTTTATATGGTGGCAAATCCAAACGATTAAAACTGAGCAGAAAAAAACAAAATTTTGTTAAGTTGATTTAAATCCGACGTAGAACCCTATAGAACTTGACTGCTATAGTACAAGTTAAAAATATTCTGATCTAATAATTAGAAATGAAGAAATCTCACTCCCTGACACTTCTACGAGCAAAGTTTGAGAAGAATACTTTATGAAACAAAAGACTTATCACATCAGATAAAACCCAAAACCTTTGCAGACTAAAGACTGACCAAGAGACAGAGAACTATAACACTCAGAAAAGGAAATGTTCACCATGAAGTTTAGTATCATCCTAGTTTGATGCATCTCCAAATTCCACCAAGAGCAGGAAAAAGCTGAATTTTTCTCCTTCCCATGCATGCCTGGATATGGGGCGGGGGGGAGGGGGAGGGGGGGGTGTCGCTCTAAACTTTGTCCTAAAATTCTGTTTCATTCCATGTCTTCCCTACAATTATCTTAGATAAAGAGGAATGTTTAATTCTTGCAATCATCACTTGAAAAAACAGCACTGGTGTAGAAAATGGTAAAATGGAATATTCCCTGAGGTAGTTTAAAAGTATGATGAATATTATTGTCACAACGTTGCCAAAAGGAGGTGTGTTCATTTTCCACACAGTATATACAGGAAACTCATCTGTGTACCTGCTGCTCCAGTTTGGCATAGGAATGCCAAGCCAATAACAGTCTGAAGCCTGGCAGGAAAAAGTATCTGCGTTCTTGGCTAAGCATCTTTGTTTTGAACATTTGCTGTGATTTCTTTCACACTACTTTCTCTCATGACTATACATTTTTTTATTGTAAAGTAATTGTATAATAAGTGTATCTAATAAATGGATCTATCTAATACCAACATGACTTTTGTCCAGTTGTTTAATATTCTCTAAAATAAAGAATTAGGGAAACCCTTCTCAATTCTATGCAAGAATGAGGATATCGTACTTTTGTACTTTTTTTGTACTTTCTAGTAATTTTTTTGTGCTTTTTTGTATAACAAACTGTGTACAGTGCAGTAGCAAAATTTAAGAATAGGGCAATCAGAAAAGTTTTCAATACTGGCATGTCAGAGCAATCAAAGAAGCTGAAGATGGAGACAGAGAACTGATTCAAATTAGGTTTCATTTGATTTGGTAAATGCAAGACCAGAAGAGAGAACTAAAGGTACAGAAAGTTTACATGTAACAACTCACCAAGTGTGACTTCTTGGTAACCAGGTTTCCTTACCAACTTTTTCAATGCAGAATTTCTGAGGACCATTACTTCCTAGAAAAGATGATTTTAAAAAGTGTAATCTGTTCCTTTTAAGTAGCACATGTGATAGATACATGATATGAGACACAACTTGGATACAGCAGGCAAAGCTCGTTAAATGCTACTCAATGTTACATGAATATGAACATTCTTCTCACCAAAATGAGCTAATTTCCTCATCATTTATAAATGTATTCATGTGATTTCTGATATAAAAAAGCCCTTCTAGATCCAAGCTGATATACATGAAGTTCCTGCTATTTGTACAGTTGCAACATGGTTCACTTCTAAACAGAACAGTTACAGTATAGAAGTTTTGGTCACCTTTTACTTACCCATAAGTTCAGCAAATCCACCCAGTGGTAATCTGCAAGTGCCAGTGACAAACTGCAGAAGTCGCATGCGAACCTCGTTGTCTGTTTCTTTTACAAACTATGCATAGGAATATAAATTACTTAATAAAAATTTTTAACATAGCTGGAGAAAAACAAAAACGCCACAACATAGTTGAAAAAGTGTAGTTCCATTTAAAAAGACACCACCTTGAGAACAGTTTACCTTTCCTGATGTCAGTAAAATTGGGTGGAGGGAAAAGACGGAATTGGGTGGAGGGAAAAGACGGAATTGGGTGGAGGACGAAAGGAGGGAGGGAAAATTTCAGATTATATGCACTGTCAATCATTACAATGTGAAGGCTGGGAACAGCAAATAAGGACAACCTTTATTTTATTCTACAGTAAAATATAAATCATGCCAATGATTTATATGAAGACTATTGCCATTTTGATTAAATAGCCTAGCCACAGGCTTTCTGTATTTCAAGACTGAAATATTCCCTGCATGTGGCAGTCTCAGTGAGAGGAAACACTATCCCCAACAGCTGCATCACTTCATAAGGAAATTCACCGGGAAAAGGAAGAGGAAGAAAAGAGAGGGGAGATAGAGAACATCTCAGTAAGAGAGGGGACATTGATACAACTAGAACTTTGACTCAGAAAAACCTGGATAACAAAATGAATACTTTTGTTCTATAAATATTGAAAACATATCCAAGTTACTTGAACTTCTGGTTAAGATTCTTTCACTACCAAGCTTCTTAAAAAGAGAACATATCATCAGGTCTTACTTTATTCTGACAACATGAATAAACTAGGAAATAAATGAATTGCATCAATTTCTTACAGTAACGTTGTCATAAGCATCTCTAAAATGGTGATTTATCACAAGACAAGAGCTGCCTAGCTGTGACTTCTCTTCAGGGAAATTCATAGAAACTGTGAGCCTGTATAGCATTTTTGGAGGTTTTTTTCTGAAAATACTACTTAGCCAACTTCATTAAAATGTGAGTTATAATCAATCAGTGCTAGACTGGCACAGTTAATGTGACAATAATCATAAATAATACATGGCATTTCAGATGTACAGGTGTACCACATATAAGAACATTTAGAGGGTAGATCACTGCTAACAATACAAAACACACTTATCATTGTATAATCAATAAGGACAAGATATAGGAAAAGTATGCATGATCCAGCCATCCAAATGTAATGCGGGTATCTAGTTGCCATTTCCCACCCTAAAGTATGCTCCCTAAGAACCAGCAATCCTCCCTTTCTTCTCCGAAAAGAAAAAAGAATGGAAGCAGCAAGAACCTTCATTCAGATGGCCTCCCTCCACTCCACATGTCATCTGTGTTACAAAATAAAACAAAATCTAAAGTGCAGTTGGAAATTCTGCTAATCAACATACCTGCCAGAACCATATGATCTGCTTGCTATTCCTTGTATAATGACGATAAACAGTGTTCCTCTGCCAGTCTGCTAAATCAACTTCTTGCATACCACACAGCATAACCTAGAAAAGAAAATGTTTACTTGACAATATGCGTGTCTACACACACAAATTAAGAGTTCATTTGTATCTTGTATAAGACACGCTAACAAAAATGGAGGTTCTTGCTCCAAAAAAAAAAAAAAGGACTGGTACCTTTTTCATTTTACTCCAGTTAGATTTTCCTTAATCCTAATTTTACAGAAGTCCTCCAAAATTGATTAAGTAGTCTGAAAGTCTGCATACCAGAAACTTAGGTTCTTAAGACTAATAAGTCAATAATAAAAGATATTACCTTTCCCACTAAAACCTTGCCTCATATTCCAAGATTATGATGATTACATAGTTACTACTGCTAGTAAAGATAAAACACACTGCAACATTTAAGTCCGCAAAGTATTCATTACAAGAGGCAATGAAAGCTCAAAATGTTAAAGGCAAAGCCTCCTAGAAAACTGAACACCTAATAAGATAGATCAAAGTCCTTTCTCAGGAAAAATTCCCATTTAACTTAAGAAGCTTTCGGAACTCTGCTCATTATATACAAGGAACCTTGGCAAGTCTCAGAGAAATAAATAAGCATAGCACTAGAGCCTTTTGTCCCTGCTCCAAATCACAATCCCAACAGTAAACGTGGGTCAGGCTGATTGTTAAATAAAGGTGCTGCATGCAAGCGATTCCTGTTATCAGCCCTTGGGTTACATATTGAGGATCTGCAAAATTCAGTTTCAAACCTTGTTGGTTCCTTCAACTTTCTGTTCTTAAGTGTAAGAACCCTAAAACCTACCCTAGACGATGTATGTGAAACTAAGCAACCACTATACACCAGCATCTACTTCTGTGCCATCTGTTACAAGGTAATTCTACCCTTCTAACACACAGGGAAAAATTTTCTATGACTAATAGATCCACCTGTGACCTCGTATTCTGATCCTTTCATAGAAACTTGCAAAACACATTTTAATACTGAGGATGGAATTTAAAATTCCCAACTGCTGAACACCACAAAACACCGATTCAATACATCACTATGATTTACCTCCACTACTCCTATTAAATTCTGCATCTTCCAGAAGCTATCAAATGCAGCATGCCACAGATGAAAGATTCAAGCTGACCTATCCATTTAATCATTCCATACGTATTACCTTAGCAAAAGGTAAAAATATTGAACAAAAAACCTTACCTCCAGCTCCTTTTCATCAAAATAGTGTAGCCACTGCAGAGGAACAACTTCATTAAAACCATCAAGAAAAGCTTTGGTTTGTTCTCTAACTCCCCGAGAAAATCTCCACTCAGCCATTAGCCTGGGATGGAAAAAAACAAACATACATTAATCAATTAGCAGTCAACATGAAGTTCAAACACGTATGACTGCTTGTGTGCTCCCATGAGGTAACGTTCTCTCCAATTTTATTTTCTTACACCATATGATTCCATAGACTATAAGGGACCTACCATACTAATATTATCACAAATCTCCAAACTCAGACAAAAGTAAAAGTAGCAAGACTTACTTGGATTACCATTCCAGTTATAAAAAAAAATATTATTAACCTTTCATTAATCAAAATTCAGCAGCCTTTTCATGAAAATAATGCTACTTGGGCATTACAATTTTGCTATGGCAAAATTTGCTTTAGCTTAAAAAAATGCATAATCCTAGTGTTTCAACAGTAGAACAGAAGAATTTCCACTGATTTTAAAATATTTTTTTTCTGGAGCAAAAAAACACCGTGTAGGCAGAGAATATAAGAAATACTATTGCTTGTAATACCTATAACTATGGCTGCCCAATACTTCCAGCATAAGGCTATTTCCAGCTTCAAAAAAGAGTAGTCATTTGCTGTTTTGAGCTTCTGATTTATGCGAAAATTTGAAGGAAGAGGTAACTTTTTTTAAGTTTCAACTGAAATGGTCAAACCATTTCTGAATTAAAAAAAAAAGACAAATATGTATATATACTATAGAAACTACTTCACTGAGAAACTGAAGACTACTAATTTAAGTGGGTACTTTATGTGCAGCACTGGACATACAGTGTATCACAGAAAAGGATTTGTGTACATCTGCTTTTGAGATCTCTGAATAGATGGATCAGAAATACAGGTTCAGAAGATGAAAGGCAGTGATAAGATTAGGAGAGAAGCAGGAAAGAGTAGCATAACAGAACAAAAAGAAAAAATAATTTAAGTCACACCACATCATACACCATTCTGAATTTCAGTTTCCACAGTGACAGCATAGTTCTGAACAATTTTGAAACCCTCTGTCAAATATATGTCCTCCCTCCACCTGGATTTGTTACCTGAAGTTACTGAAAATAGATTTACTCATTTTCAATTTCACCTGTTCTTTCATTGTACACGTAACAACATGACAGGTCATCTTCTCTCTAGCAGGTCTTCTCATTTTTAATTTTTTTTTATTTGGGGTGGAGCAGGGGCAGTTGGGGGAGAGAGAAGAGAATACGAGAGATCCAAATGTACCAAGAGATCATATGTACCAAGATACCAAAATATACCAAGATACCATTTCGATAATAGTATTGAATAGTATTTCAAGAATTACAGAGTAATAGAAAAAAAAACATATACTGTGTCAAAAAAGACTAGAGCAACAGAAGAAATACAAAACACTTTTTCAACATCTACACCTTCCTACCCAATATATTCTTCTTTGTTCTCCTCAGTTACTAAGATATTTGAACCTCCTGATTTCAGCTCATGTGAGGTTACTTTTCCTAAGAGCTCCATATCCACACAAAAGTACATTTCCAAGTTACACTCTTCGATGTTATTATCCCTAAATGAAAAGGGAGGAAAAAAAAGCACAATGAATTCTATATAAACAAAAAAATCCATGAAACATAACACACACACAAAAAATAATGTACAAACCTTATCCAAATTAAGGAGTTGTAAAATTCAGTATCAATAGATTCTAGGTCCTTAATAGTAAGTTTCTTGCTCAGCATTCGTTTGTAGAAAGGCAGAGAAAAACCAGTGTCAATAAATTTCCCATGAAACAATGCCTGTTGAACAGAAAAAACTCTGTTTAGCTTTTATGGAACTACTGAATTATTGAAGTATTTCTGGACTTGAATTCTTTTTTTTTTTTTCTTTCTCCTTCAAATAATAAAAAGCATCAAGTAGCAATAGCAGCTTCGTATTTAAAAAGAACAGAACATTACATTAAGTATGGGAAGGGAAAAAAAATTATTAACTGACAAAATTTATCCAAGCATATGTTATCATTACAATTTATAAATTCTTTCATTAAAAAAACTTCTCATAAAATGATGAAGTCTATGAAAAGAGGAAATTACTACATTTCCTCTTTCTTATGTGCAGAGATATATATGCCAAGTGTTGTTTGATCCTACTTGATCATAATATTTGATCTTAAACTTGAGTACTACTGCCATTTTTTACATACATGCATCCTGCAAAATCATCCTTTACACAATGCTACCGCAGCTTGTACAAAACAGTTTAAAAATGCAATCACAGACTGCTTCAGAAAGAGCTTTGGGAATCACATTTTTAATAGGTAACAGAACTGAGAAATTCTCCCTTCTACTGCAAAAATTAAATTGAAAAAAAAAAACCCAACCCAAAAAAAAGCAAAAAAAAAAAACCAAAACATGGTCACATTTGTCTCGCCACACGTGCACAGAGGGCGTAAGGTAATCTCCAGTACTGAAGCACAGCATTACACACACACGCACACAGTGTTAACCTCTGTACTGACTCAGTGCATCTGAGAGCTAACAGAGCACAGTTCTAACTATGAACACTTTTTTTCTCCCTCATCCTTATCAAGTACACTTTCTTCACTAAAATACCTCTTTAAAAAATAATCCTAAACATAGGCCATGTACAGCATTCACTGCTTGTCCTTCCTTACAGCTGAAGTTCTATGAGCAGAAGAACCACTGTAATGGCCCACTTCCTCCATAAAAAGTCAAGGCTCCATCTTTTTTCCCCACCTCCTAATTTTCCCCCGAAGGCTTAATCTAGCATGCATTTTCTTCTGCTTAAAAAGGTTCTCTCAGAGGCATTTATGTATGTATGTATGTATTTATTTTTGAACTCTTCTATACTTCTCATGGGAGAGTTAGCTGATAGAAAAGGAAAATTAAATGTCCAGTGCAGCATTCAGCCATACAATTTCCTGCTTTTTACTAGAATAAGTTCTTAAATCATCTCATTTAATGTCTATGATAATCTTATGGCAAAATATAAAAGTTGCCTCAGCAAACCTCATTTAACAGCTTTTTGTTACAGAGTAAGCTGTGTATTCTTTATGTTTAACCCTGTTTCAGTTGAAAACACCCGTGGTTATTTCAGTACTTAAAACCAAAAGAAGTCTTTATGATCTGAAAATCACAACTATTTTAGAACTGTGAGAAGGACAGAAACTACAACTGCACTTACAAAGCCTATCTACACTCCTTAAAATGATTCCCACATACAGTACTACCTGAGCTATTTTAAGCCACTAGAGGGTATCCCAGGAAGTACTGCAGGAAACACCATCCATTATAAACCATGAATATACTCAAACCTTGCAAGTGAACCACATTAGGTACCATTACACAGGTTGGTCTCTCCCCCCCACTTAGAGAATTTAAAATAAAAATACAAAAATAATTCAGAAAAAGTTTGGGTTTTAAATTCTCTTCTATGATCTGTACTTCTGTGAAGTAGTTTTCCTAAAGTTAACATTTCCATTATGGATTTATCTTATGTGTAAGATCAAAAAAAACTGACTAAAAGAAACAGAATTTGGCTCTAGCACCTAACTGGTTTTATCATGTCTTCCTGCTAAATGGCATTACAGCTTGCTGAAGGTTCTAAAAGAAAGAAAAAAGTTGGGACCCTATTGAATGTATTAACCCAATGAAATAAATTTTCATGGCAGTACAGAAATGGGGAACTTGGCCATAAAAATCCTCGAAATCACAGATGTTATCATTAAAACTGAACAAACTGGTTTCTCAAGAAGTATCTGTAAGAAAAGCAAAACTAAGAAAACCCCCAAACCTAACTTATTCTAAGTCTGAAAGTACTTTTTCCATTCATGTTACACTTTGCTTGTATTTATTCTAATTTCATACAAAAAGCCTGAAGAAAAGGAGAAGACGACATACTCTTCAATCTGAAAATGCACTTTTATCTACTCTTTTTGGTTTCACTATTCACCATGCTCAGGGATGCCACTGAGGTCTATCTGTAGACATCATGATGATTATGTGGAAAGATGACTGTATCACTACATGGAAGGAAAGAAATGTGACAGAGCAGGAGTCCACTATAGAAAACTGACACAGTGATACCAGAAGAAGAAACGATACAACATGCCTTGTAAGCTTTTAGTTTAAGAAAAACCTAATGGCAGAGAATCAGCTCCCTGCCAGCTTGTGCTCTCCTCAGTATCTGACCTTTGTATCCAAGTACATAAGTACTAAGCGTACATACTAAATTAAGGGTCAGTGTACACCACAAAACATTCCTAACTTTTTTTTTTTTTTTTTTTTTTATACAGTAAGGTATACCAAGTCTAATTGAGGAGCTGTTTTGGAAAACACTAGTCACATTTTTCAGAGCATCAGTATTCAGACACTCAATCAAACAGTGGTTTGCATAAAGTACACACATCCAATTGATAAAAATAAAATATATTGAATGTCACATAAACTTTCATCACTATCCCAGGACACTTGAGGGTGTAAGAGACTTAACTCTTAGGGAATACTTTGGCTCAATAACCTTACATGCCTTAATCTTCCATTTCCAAGAGATTAATATAACCTTTAAGAACTGTAGAAACAAATACTGTTCAGGAATAAATGTATAGCTACAGCAAATAATAAAACCTTAAAAATCTAACCTACCATGGCAATAAAGCGCCCAATGAAACAGAAATATGAAAGATGGTCAGGATTGATTGTTGATGCTGGATTTATCTGCAGGCAATAGTTGCTCTTGCCAGCATATTCAAATAGGCAGTACATAGGGTTCAGTACTTCATGGGAAAGCAAGAAAAACCATTCTCTAAGGAAAAAAAAACATGTATACACATAAAAACCATCAAATACAGATGTTTATCACCATTCCCCTTAGGTAACTAGCAAAATGATCAAAATATATGCAAACTTAGAAAATAATATAAACAGTGTTGTATTAGAATCACAGAATAATATATGGCATTATATACTTAAATATAAGAAATTTCACTATTAAAACAATAATGTTAGAAAGTCATGGTTTCCAAAGTTTAGAAACGATTGTTAAGATTGTCACCTTGAACACACCCTCAAAGCACAGGTTTTAGCTGCATATTAGTAACATTTTTGCTTATAAAGTCCTTGCCTCAATCAGTACACAGTGCCTGTTCCATGGGTAGTGCTTATTATGAACAACTTAGGTAAAACAAAACAAAAAAAAAAAATGCAAACCACCTTGTTTGCAAGTAAGTGCGCCTTATTTGCTTTCCCAATTTGACAGCAGAACACACACTTGAGTTACTGTGGTTTAACAAATTACCATGCATCGGTTAAGCCCACAGGACATGACAATGTGAAAATACAGTTTTTTTCACATTTAATTAATACATTTGTTCACCACTTTCATGGTTCCCAACTCAGCTGACCTGAAATAATAGAATCTGGTATTTCGGTGTTAGGATAGCTGATTTTTAGACTTTTTGTTGCTTTATAGTATTTGCTTATAATCAGAGACCTCAGCAGCAGTCATATATACTCGGGAGTTTTTCTATCAGGCCCTAAATGCTTGTAACTGAACAACCAGGCTTAGGGAAAAGCTGAAAAAAAAACCTAGATGTCTATCCTATAACTGCAGGGACTGAATTCCACCCTGACTGCCTTTCAGCTGTCACATTTAAGAGGCATCTTTTCTATCCCTATATTTATCTGAGATCAGGGAATAGAAATGAGAGGTTTGCTAGCATGTTTCTCCTAACAGTTCTATGAAACTCAAGTCATGGATCATGATTAACTACAATACACCTCCAACCCAAAGGCCAAGTAGAAAGAGTTAACAGAGAAAGGCAGCTAAGATATGATAACCCTAATGGAGTTCTGTGTATCTTTTAATAAGCATGAGAATGTTGTACAGCATTCTGTGCAAGTTTTATACTGAGACAAACTGCATAGAAGCAGTTAACTCTGCATAGAAGAATCAAATTTAATAGGCATTTAAATTAGATCAAAGATAATATGGGAGGAATCAAAGAAATCAGTCATCAACAAGAAGTTTGCAGAAGCAATGAATTTTTCACATCAACAACTAGAACTAGCCACACAACATAGTGTCAGATTGGTCCTGCTAAACACAAAGTAAAAATCTGGAGGGAACACTGAGTTTAGCCTGCTGAGAGACAGATCATAAATCAGGTGCATCAGCTTTCTATATTTGTACTAACGCAGTACTACATTAGCAAGTCAGTACTTGAACATTTACTCAGTGTCACTCAAGATTTTGAGCTCAAGTTACAATGAGATCCTTGCTGCTTCTCAATTTCACATAAAAAAATCTAGTGCAAGACTTATTCCTAAAACTATGAAATTACACTACTTGTATATTTGTGTGTTTTTGTTTTTTTTTTTCATTTCAGCTACTTTCTGTGACTAACACTCTTCAGTTAAATTATTCTAACATCACTCCTTTGGAATACTTTGTTTCTCTGGAACAGATTAATTCTCCTGGTTCCCATCCTATGCCTAGGACCATCATGATAGGGACACCAACCAAACAAAACCCATGCAAAGCAAAAATTGGATTCCTCCCTGCAGTCATCCCACAAAAGCGTATCAGATATTGTAGTTCAGAAACACAACCACCCTTATATCCAAAAATGCTCAACCTTCAGAGGCAAGCTTCCTTACAAATACTACATATTTTCACTGAACTTCATTTTAACACAGTAAGCTATATAAAACTAGAACAAAACCAAAACAGAACACCTTTATATTAAAAAAAAACACAACAAAAAACAAAAAACCAAGAAAAATATATCGCCTATGACTACTCCTAGTTCCCTGGATCTGCAGTAGTACTGAAATTTTCATCCTAATAGTAACATTTCAGTCAAGTAACTGGAAGCAGTAGTCAGTGGCTGTCTTCTGTATGGTCAACACTTTGTCTACGGTTTTCGTGTTATCAGGTTTTTCATCGGAATTCTACTTCAGATTCTAGAAAAACCTGTAGTCTAGGTGTTTTGCATTCCTGCGCAGCCTACTTAGTCTGTTCTTCTGCTGTTACCTCCTGTTTATGTCCCTTCTGTTCATATCAGCTCCAATCAGGTGTTTGCTTCTATTTTTCCAAATAAACAAAATACTTCATTTTTCCACAGTCCCGCTTCCAGGAAAGTGCAACTTTCTGATAGAAAGTTTCTGAAATAACTCAGTCTAGAGCAATTAACTGGCATAAAAAAATTCCAACTTAAACATCAATCTTTGACAAAGAATTGAATGACTGAAACAACGGTTTTACTAATGCAAGGTTATAACCCATAAAAATAGCCAGTGCTGCCAGTTCCACCTCCTTAATATATTAAGAGATGCTAAAAAGGTAACCAGGGTCAGACTGCAAAAGCAGGCAGTTTCTTTGCCAACAGAATGACATTAGAAATGAAGGTTAGAGTGCTATTCAAAAAATGAAAACCACTTTAAATAAATTTTCTTTTACCTTGCCAAGCCACCATAATCCAAGCCTTCTTCTCCTCTGAATATAACATATAATCTTCTCCTCAAATCATATGGTTTTAATGCCATAATCTATGAAAAAAACAGAAATTGTAATAATTTATAAATTATGTATTGCCAGTACGATCACTCCTTCTTATTCAGATTTTATTTAGTTGATACAGAAATGCCATATATATCAAAAGTTTACACAGACTTGACAAGCAATTAGACCATCTCATGAAACGTGCAATCAATGAACTGCACACAAAATACCAACTCGGATTTAAAATCTTTGAGCAGCAGACAGCTAGCAAGTGGGAGAGCGTACCTGGAAAGTATCCCTGTATGGTTGCCCTGTTCTTATACCCTTCCTAAGGCATTCATTATCGTTAAAGGAAAATGGGTGAAAAGGCATTTCATCTGATATATTACAGGTTTTTTGTTTTCGGCAATTCACTTAATAAGTAATTTACTCCAATTCAAAATAAGTGTAATATACTTTCATTAATAATATACTTTTTACTTCTAGGGAAACCATCCCAAGAGGTTTTGATGTGGTGACAGCAGCAAGAATTTTCATTGTTACAGAGAAAGAAGGAAGGAACATGTATCAGCCGCAGACTGTAAGCGCTCAAGAACTGTATGCAATTCCCACATTTAATGTCTGAAGGACAAAGCAGGACACCAGTTCTAATTGGAAAAAAACACAATTTGTAATGTATATAGCCACACACAAGAATCAGAAAAGCAAATCTGATGTGGTTAGTTTAATATGGTATGCAATATGGTTAAGCTATGAACCTCTTTACCACAGGATGCTGGAGTTGCAAAAAGTTCACAAAAGGAGCACAGACAAGCTCACACAAGAGAAGCCCCCTGAGGATTATTAAATACCCAGAAGCCACATCAAGCTCAAGCAGCATTTCAATTGTAACAGCTGGGAGCTGAAAGATCATTTGGTAAAAGTATTATATACATTACTTCTGTCCTTACAGTCTTCCCTAAGAATCCCTCTTTGGCTAATACCAGAGGAAGATGACTGTGCCTGAAGGACCATTAGTCTGAACTGGTTATGGCCATTTTTGTTCTTATGCTTTGTTGTGATAAACAAACACAACAGTCTTTGTAGGCTTACTTGCTGGAAGGAATCCTCAAACAAAGTCTGTCTGGACACATTGATTTTCACATGACTTGGCAGTGCATTGGACTGTAATCATAAGGCAATAACGTTAAAAGCAGAACATATAAATGTAAATTCAAACAGTTTCAAAAAGTAAATAATTACTTAATCAGTACCTGACACAAGTAACGAAAATGAGCAAGTTTCCACCTAAAGCTACGCTCATAAGCAATCTGTGGCCCTTTATTTCTGTAAGGAAATATATTTGAGATAGATTAGCTATACAGACATCAACCACTACTTTCAATGCTAAACAGCAGCATGGAAATTTCAAAAATAAGATATGATCAGAAACAAAATGCTGTTGATGGTTTGGTCAGCCAGTCCTCCTTCCCCCCCCTCCTTTTTTTTTTGTTTAAGTCAATGTACCAAATCTGAGAGAAAGGTAGAGATTGAGAGGATTTCGAATCCCTATCAATCTCATAAAAATAACAAGCCAGCTACAGAAGAGACATCTAATCTATTGTCTTCACTGAGAGAAAAACTGCTAAATTAGGTTTCCAAACTCATCTGCTTGTGTAACTAGGAGGAATTTCTAGTACAATACTCCATAGGCTCTTCGAATCAAAAGTCATCAATACATCATCAGAAGTAAATCCTACCCTACATAAAAGGCTTTAAGACAGCCATCATAGGCTGGATCACTACTTCTGCTTAAACTATTTTTAAAAAGATTTGCATGTAAAATTTTTGAAAAGTATTTAGAACTACGTTGTTTAGACATTAATGTTGCTAGAGGGTATATAACTATAAGCAATACTCATTACAATTATTTGCTGTTTCTTTAAAAATTTAATCATTAGTTACATTAGTTGACTATTCAAATTTGCCTCACTTCCCCTCTCTATTTATAAAACAATTATAATCTTCATATTTAAATAGTGTTTAAAAACTACAGAACCTTGGAGTGCTACAGCAAAGTGTGTCATAGATAAACTGACAATCAAAGCTTAGAAATAGATTAAATTTACAGGACAACAATTTGGTCATAATATAGTGCTTAATTCCAGCTAAAAGTATAGACTGTTTTCTAGTATGAGAAGACTTCATCATTGATCTACAACAACTTAAGAAGTTTAAAAATGTATTTAGTTTCTCACTTACACAGAAGATTTCCCAGTACGAGGATCATTGAAAGTAGTGGTTCTTGTATTATGGTCAACAAAGTATCTGACACCTTCTCTGGTATATCTTATTTCCCAGCCCTCTGGAAGAGGGTCCTCATTTTGTAAACTGCAGAAGAAATTGTAGACAGTGCTTTTTCCCTCATGTCATGACATATAAAAATTAAGCAGGATCTTTTTATCAGCACAGTCAACATACACACCTACCCTTGAGTTCGAGGGTCTTCCCACTGTGTTGTCTTCGTGTTATGATTTACAAAATACACCCTATCATTTGAATCCACTCTCCTTTCTAGCGGGAAAAAGAAAAAAAAAACACTATACAACAATTGCATTCCAAATTTCTCTAACTGTCACTTCCTGAAATCAACAGCTAATTAACTTACCCCAACCTGGTGGTAAAGGCCCAAGTGGATCATTTTCTGCTGACAACATCGAAGCCTATTTAAAAACAAGAGGACAATCAGTTACGCCAAATATTATTCATGTTTTTTCCTTAATGTTTTAAGATTACCACTAGTTCTGAAAACTACCCATTCTGAAAAAACATCATGCCATTTTTAGTCTGTTTCTGTGAAGAAACATAGATTGTGTGATAATAAGATACGATTTGTGCATTTGCCTCCACTGTTTCCAATCCAATATACCCTCCCTTTCCCCTCCTAGAGCAACCTTGAGAGAGAGTCAGTGGTCTTAAAGATGTACAGTTCATAGAAGTTTTGCGGAAGCACGTATAAGCAGATAAGCACAATGTTCTTGCTTAACAACATGGTTTACCATAACAAACATTTCCAGGCACAGTGATTACTGCCAACATAGCGTTTTTTGCTTCCTCAATACATGATGTCTTCCCTGGATGTTTGGCTATTTTCAGACTTTGTCATTCTTTGCAAATGCAGCTGCATTCATTAAAATACAGGGATGGTTAAAATTATACCAACATAAACTAAGGTTAAAAGGAACCAAAAAAGTAAAAAAAAACAGACCAAACTATTATGTAAAACCATGCTAAGCTCGTAATATCCTGTAACCTTGCAGAAGTCTCCCAGTAGTTCCCAAGAATACAAAGTATGGGAAAAATAAAATGTAAAAGGCAGAAATCCCTGCAGGATCTATGCTCTGATCTATAACCATAAACATCCACCCCCTAAAATTTTTTGGACACAAATTGTTTTTTTTTAATGCAGAATGGAGTTTTGATATATGGGAAACAATCTATATTTTCCAAAGAGTTTCTTAAGGATCACCTTGCCACTCATGCTCCTTTATATAGCATTTGCAATCCAAAAATTTCAAATCCACTTAAGGGTTTACAACAGCAAATTCAGGCAAAAAAAGCTACAATATTTGCCCTCTGAAACAGAAACAGAGCAAGGATCAGAAGAAAATTCAATAGTTACACTCAAAATCAAGGGGGCAATGGGCACAAACTGTAGCACAGGAAGTTCCACCTCAACATGAGGAAAAACTTCTTTACTGGGAGGGTGACAGAGCACTGGAACAGGCTGCCCAGGGAGGCTGTGGTGTCTCCTTCTCTAGAGGACTGGATACGTTCCTGTGCAACCTGTCCTAGGTGATCCTGCCTTGGCAGGGTGTTGACCAGATGATCTTCAGAGGTCCCTTCCAACCCCTACCATTCTGTGATTCTGTTAGCAATGTGTATAAACACCTGAAGGGAGGATGCAAAAAGGATAGAGCTAGGCTCTTTCCAGTGGTGCCCAGTGACAGGACCAGAGACAACGGGCACACACTGAAACACAGGAGGTTTCCTCTGAACACCAGGAAGCGCTTCTTCATTGTAAGGGTGACAGCACTGGCACAGGTTGCCCAGAGAAGCTGTTGAGTCTCCATCCTTGGAGATATTTAAAAGCCATCTGGACATGGTCCTGGGCACTTGGCTCTAGATGGCCCTGCTTAAGCAGAGGGGCTGGACCAGATGACCTCCAGAAGTTCCTTCCAACCTTAACCATTCTATCTTTCTCTAACTGCGTAAGATAAATTGACTCTGATTCACAGCTCCAGGAGTCCAGCTGGAGCACAAGTCTTACGGGGAGCGGCCGAGGGAACTGGGGTTGTTTAGTCTGGAGAAGAGGAGGCTGAGGGGAGACCTTATCGCTCTCTACAACTACCTGAAAGGGGGTTGTGGTGACGAGGGCGCTGGTCTTCTCCCAAGTAACCAGTGATAGGACAAGAGGAAATGGCCTCAAGTTGCGCCAGGGGAGGTTTAGATTGGACATTAGGAAAAATTTCTTCACCGAGAGGGTGGTCAAGCATTGGAACTGGCTGCCCAGGGAGGTGGTGGAGTCGCCATCTCTGGAAGCGTTCAAAAAACGTGTGGATGTGGTGCTTCAGGACATGGTTTAGGGGTCATAGTGGTGCTGAATTAATGGTTGGACTTGATGATCTTGAAGGTCCTTTCCAATCTTCGTGATTCTGTGATTCTGAGTTAAGAAAATTAGTGGTGATGCATGTTTCTGCTATTGCTAGTGATGAGATATAATGTCTAATCAGATAATGAGAGGCTGAGAACTGTGAAATGTAAGAATACTGCAGCATCCTTTACTTCAGAGGGGTACCTGAATAAAGCTCATCAAATTCAAAGCAAAGTTAGGTATGCAGGTGCGTAGAGTCCCAGTCCAGTGAAGCTGTTTCAGACTTGTACTTCAATGGTTTCTTCTTTAAAACACTCCAGATTTGCTACATATCACCTATGAAGTCTCTGGGATGGGATCTTTTTTTAAGAGACCAAGCACAATTCTTAGAATCAACTGTTCAGAGTGACAGTGACATGCAGGCACCACTATTCTTAACTCTGAAAAAGCAACTATCCTGTTTATCCAGTCACAGATGGAAAAATGTCTCAAGAAATATCTTCTTTGAAGCTACTTATTATATTTTCTTCAGGCAGAAGTAAGTGAGCAATTAACTGAGAGAAATGGAAAACCATGTAGGAAATTCCAGAGCTGAACCAGGTGCATATGCCTCAAAATAAGCTCAAAGTAAAAGAATTGCCATCTGTACTAATGAATTACTCCTAATCACTAAAACAGTTTTGAAGGCCATTTCATGTTCAAAATGTCCATAACTCAGCTTTTATGTTCCTTTTCAGTTACAGGACTGCTTTAGTTTTACCTCTTACTACATTAAAGTCTTAAGTATCCTGCAGTACACAAGGCTCAAGTAATGGAACAGACTCAGAAAGGAGTACTTTTCGCCTTTAAGGATGATTTTTGTTAATGTTTTTCAACAGAATCACAATCTGAGTTGATGCCAAACATCTCATAACATGGCTGAATAGTTATAAAATCACTTTATATGCAAAAGTTACCGAATAGAGGTATCGTTGGTTAAATTGTTGCATAGCTCCCTGCAGTTGATTACGTTGAGACTGCCATTGCTCAAAGTTCCTGACTGATTCCATCGTTGGTCGCTGCCACGTTGTCGTTCTGGTATTGTGGTCCACATAGTAAACTCTCCCACGATCATCAACTCTTCTTTCCCAGCTTTCAAGAAACACAAATGTGAACAGCTAAATTTTTCAGTAATATTACATAACTAATTTTCTCTTTATGCTGAATTCCTAGATAGTACTTGAATGAAGTACACGAGTTGCAGGAATGATTTTAATTTCTAAAGTACACAAAAATACTCCCCAACTTTATTAGTAGGACAACCACATTGAGCTAACATAGACTTCAAGCAATAGCATGCTCCGCTCTGCCACCTTATTTTTAACTTTGTACATTCCTGTGACATAGGCAATGTTGGCAGGTTTCACAGAAAACCCTTTGCCTGGAAAGTTGAGGTTTGGAACCAGTGCACTACACCTAGTGGTGCCACCGAAATAAAAGGTGGTCAAATATGCATTATTTAATGCTTAAGTTCTAAAGGAAGAACAAAATAATTCAGTAACTGTATTTGAACAAGTGATCAGAACAAGCAACATATATATTACCAACACTCGTATAAAAATAGCTGTAATTAATATAATTCTCAATTAACTGAAAGCTAGAATTTCTTAACATATAATGTATGATACAGTTTTGATGAGCTGCTTATTAAAGTTGGTACTTTCTGCTGCACCAAACAAACAGAAAAATTTTTATCATATTTCAATCAAAAAAGTGCACATTACCCAGGAGGTAAGGGTTGTGGTCTTTCCCATGTTGTAGTTCGTGTGTTGTGATCAACATAATAGGTTCTGCCATGAGGATCCTTTCTTTGCTCCCACCTTCAAGAAAAAAAAAAAAAAAAAAAAAAAAGACTTTCATGTAAGTCAAGGTGATAATGCTTCCTTAGGACTTATTTCCCACTAAGCCAAAAAAATACCTTGATATTGAATGAAAATACTATGATCCAAAACTCATTCTAAAACACCAAAGTGAACTCACAGTAGAATACATATCAGTTACTTCTTATTTGAACTGATATCACCATAAAGACTTCTTTAAGGGTCTTGCTACATATAACGAGGATACATCAACATTCACAAGCATTTTCAAATTCTATTTAAGGTATTTGACAAGGAAGTCAATTAATTATCTGCTCAAAGCTTAGATGCTAAAATAACCTCATTCAAGCAATGTTTAGACATCCCTTCCTTGCATTTCCAAGCACATGCCTCTCAAAAACCAAAGAGGGAGTTTACATTTTGAAGCACTGTTCCCTACATCCAACAAACAACAGAATCTTTCAGAGTGAACCTGAAATGTGTGTTATCAGATGGTTTTCCTGTGTTTCTATTTCCTGTCCTGCTAAATTCTCTATCTGATATCCTTGAGCATTATTTTGTTCAGTTTTAGTTGCAAAGCAAACTTACATTGAAGATGGAGAGAGGACCAAACATTATAAACAACTGAAGTTTCACCCTGCTGAGAACTGCCACAAGGCAGTAAAGGTATTTATAAACAGGAGAGGAAATCATGATGTTAGATGAAAAGCTGAACCCCTTGCTTGCATTAGATATATCTTTGTTCTTCTTATGTACATAATTAAATAGCTCCTAAAAATGTAGGCAGAACACCTTGCCTGCTACTCATAGGATTTGATGTGCATTTCCTCACTATGACAAGGTATCCTATAAAGCTCTTAAAAAATGTCTTCTGCAATTCAAGAGGTTAAATGCCAAGATTATAAGGAGATAGGAGAAGAGCAGCCTCATGTTACAGTTACTAGGGCTAAACATAATGGCAACCCAACAACACTGGGGGGGGGGGGGGGGGGCACACAAAAAAACCCACAGACATGTGATCAGGGAGGAATGATGAAGAAATGCACTTGGCCATAGTGTGTACTATGCTTGGAACTTATGACCATGTCCTCAGTGGGAAAGCAGGTAGTTAATTTTTTTTTTTAAAAGCGTGTGTGGAGGGGCAGATGACAACAGGAACTGCCACCTGTAAAGAGCTTCCATTGTCAAGATATCCAAAAATTAAAAATTTTTTAACGCTTCCCCAACAATATATATACAGTATTTCTATCATTTTAGATGCTTGTTTGCATGTTTATCCAACTGCAGAAACTCATGTTAAGTTACTAATAACTTACTGAACCTCCTTCAGGGGGAGAAGCTACAAGACAGGCTCTCTGAAAGATCAGCTACAATGACACAAGGTAGATACACTTCAGGTAAGAAACAATTTCTGTGTTCAGAAAATGCTAAAATAGTTAGTATTTAGAATATTATGTAAAAGTCAGTATTTCCAATTAGTTACTGAAGACATCTTCTCGCCCAAACACAAAAGCATCTATAAAAAAAAAAAATTAAGACCAATATATATTTGAGCATGTACAATGTTTTCATTTAAAGTCTAAGCACATCTTTAATTTTGCATTTAAAGTTTAGGACTATAGAAGCAGTTTCTAACAATCCAGTAGAATTAAAAGTTTTTAGCTATTCTGAGCACATACATATGCTTCAAATCTGTATTTCTACCTATAACATTACTGGTTTTATTGTTACACAGTAAGCACCTACAAGTATTTCTAGACAATTTATTAATTTGCACTTCACTTTTGGTCTCTACTACATTCTTATAACTTAAAAAACAAAGTAGTAACAAATTATGACCCAAATAAGTTTGAATATATCAAATGAAGAGTCTTCATGTCCATAATGCCCAAGAGTTTGTCTATTTAGATCACAATAACTGTCTCAGCAGATCAGTTCAGCTGTTACTTTCTGGGACAAGAGCTACTAGCCAGTTATAGCAGCAGTACAAATCCCATTTTAGATCAAATAACCCCATCTCAGCCAACTGACTTTCATTTGGCAATCCCAGTATAGAATTAAATTTCTGTTTCCTTATATGCCTGTTCAGATAAAACATAATTATAGCATTAAAATCAAGCCCACATACCCTGGTGGCAAAGGTTCTGTACTGGCATTACCAGGCTGCTGTCTTACAGGTTCTGCAGATGCACTTGAGGTGGAGGAGGATTCCCTTGGTTTTGCTGCATCTGTTGCTGTACTGTTTCTAGCACTAGGTTGAGCACAGTCTGTTGCAGCTGTAGATTCTAGTCCAGCAGACACAATAGGTAATGTAGAAGTGTGGCTTTCAGAACAACTACTTGCTTCGGTTGTTGACTGAGGTTCTGCTGTAGTGTTAGTGCAATCTGAAGACATTGGAGCTTCGACTGAACCTATTGGAGCCTCAGAGACAGAAGAATTACCAGCTTCTGGTGCAGAGGCAGATGACTCGCCGTTAACTGAGAAATGGGAAATAAGAACATCTGTGTATCAGAGTCTGGTAAGATTTACTTTTCAAATGACCAACTTTTGGAGTAAATAACATGGAAGGAATACATTTAAGTTGCACCTTATATGCCATAAGCAGCATTTTTGTCTAAGACGACAAAAAGTCACAATGCACCTGCCTCAGTTAAAGCTGTAATTAAAACTTACAGTCTGCAAGCCATCCACTATACTTCCCTGCTAAGGTAATATCTTCATTTCTCCATATCTTGGTCAACTCAACATTACACCTTACTCTTTAGATTAGCAAAAGGTATCCATCTGCTTCCCAGAAAACAGTACTGCTTTATTTGCTTTGAAACTTTGAACTTACATCAACTTCAAAAAAGAACCCTGACTAGAACGACATGAAAGAAAAATATTAAGATATAACTATAGGAAACATGGAAAACTAAGAGGCAGATCTTACCGATTTTTTTTTTCTTCCTTTTTCAGATTTGAGGTACAGAACCCTACAATTAAGCTAAAAGCACTTGTGTGTGACTTGCAAAAAAAAAAAAAAATCCCTCTCCAAAAGTGGGATTAAAATATAAAAATTAGTGTTTGGCTAATGTAACTTATGTAGTTCACTGACTGTAGAAAGTGATTTTAGAATCACAAAGTAAATCAATTTCTGTGTTTTAAAGAACAATACAAATGTCATCCAACTCAAGCAAGCATAATCTCATAAAAAGTTTAAAGCAGGTATGGATTTAGCAGGAAAATGGGGCTAAAAAGGCCCCTACAATACATCAATACTTATCAGAGCAGTATCTCAGCACAAGATCTTGCCTTAGACAAGCAAAATCAGGTACGGCAGTCCGTAGGATCCCCATTAAAAGTCAAGGCCCTATTAAAAGGAGTGCAACATCATTCACAGCTTTCATTTTCTGCACCACTAATTAACACCAGACAGTGACAACTCTACTTGAACTCATCAGTTTGTACCTATTCTAAAGTTGGAACTATTTTTCTACAAGACTAAATATAATAGGCAACATAGACTTCAAGTAATTTTCTAACAGCACACTATAAGCTTAGAATTCTAAGGACTGAGGCCAATGCAATTGCTCTAGACTCATAACCTTACTGATACAGATTTGCAAAATTTAACCCAAGACTGTAAAATGCTGTTCCATCATTTTAAGAATTCATTTATTTTAATTCTGTATAACACTCTTAAAAAAAAAAAAAAAAAAGCTAGATTCTACTTACTACTTGTGATATCTATACAATATCAGCAATTTCTTGCTTTCCCAGATGAATGGAAAAGCAGGTCACAAAGAATACAAACAATACAAACAATAAAACAGTCATCAGCAATGTATTTAAATTAGCAAGCCAGTTTCTTTCAGGTATTATCACTGGGCCATAAATATTTTCTTGATATGTATAGTGACAAGCATGATTTTACAGGCAGCAGCAGACTTTAAGATCTGTAAAGGCACTGCTTTTTGAACACAACTATTCCAGGGTAATACATCACTACTTCCAGCTCACAGAAAACAGGTTAACTACATTAAGACATGTCAGGACTTTGTATTATTCCAAGCAAATGTAAAGCATCACATTAAAAAGAAAAAATCCTAACTACAGACAATCTGATCAAGTTTCTTCAAACTTCTGCTTTAGCTAGCAACAATTTTACTTAAATAGGAAAAAAGCCAACTGAAATTTCAGCTTTCATTAAAAAAAACATTCCATTCATCCACATGAAAGAGTGAATGGGATTACATAATGAAGTTAGAAGTAAAATAACTGACAAATCATCAGCTCTTTTAGTAAGCTGATCGCCAAAACAGATCTATGAAACATTACATCAGCCAATTACCTCACCAATTAGATCTAAAACAGCAATTCTGGCAACATCACATGAAATTACAATCCTGCTAAGCACAACGGGGGGGGAAAAGTCATCAACAAATGCTGGAGACCTGTTTTATGCCTTGCCTTAGAAAAGTCTCCACCAACTGGTACTGTAGTTGAAAACTGTTATAGCAGTGCCTCCAGTGCAAGTTCAGTGATGATTTCATCAATATTACTATTTGAACAAATCAATTATTTTTGCAATTACCCTATCCTAATACAGATTTCAAATTGATCTCTCCGCTATTGAAGAAAAAGGGAGAAACGCCTAAATAATATATATGCCCTCTGGCCTTCAAATGAAAAGAGTGGAATCAAATTCAAGTTCACCAAATAGAGAAAAGCTTCAGAGAAGGACAAATTTAATTATTACCTTTTAAAGGTTGTAATTGCTATCTTCCTACCATAACCACATTTCCCACTCTATTACAGAAAGTCTGACAGTCTCTGTTCTACTGTTAAACAGCTTGCCTATTTCTATTTAAGGTTATCTTTTTCTTCTATCACTGTAATCTCTCTCAAATAGCTGAGAAAAGGCAGAAAGTGCTTAGAAAGCACAGTCATTATTAGATACAATGTTTTGCCAGAGGAACAAAAATTAAAATAAGACTTTTGTTTCACTTGTTTTACCGTACTGAATGTTACTTGTAGTCATAATCAAAGTTTTTGTGTTTAAGAAGAGAATGAAATTTAGTATTTGCCAATACCTGTTTTGAAACAGCATACCTTTTGAAAAAATGGAGGGCAAGGAGAGTCTGCAACACATCTCTACTCAGAGTACAGCAGCACCCTGACAGCACTAAAAGTCAGATTTATCTAATGGCACAAGAAACTTAACTATAGTTACTCAAATTAATTGTGAAAGAAATCTGTTTTTTCCTCCAGACAACAAGTAATATGGGACAAAGAAAATAGAAGGTTTGGATGCTTTACATCTTTCTCCATCAGAGAAGAGAACTGACAGGAAAGTACGAAATTTGTACATTTAAGAATGGTTCTACTGCAGAAGAATTCACAGAAGTGGACATGCAAGATTATAAATTCAAGCCCAGAAACATGGTTTCATTATTTTTGAAATCTAACAAAAAAATGTACAGAAAAAGTGGCAAAAGTTCAGATACACTTCAATCAGATAAAAAAGCCTCATGGAACATGTTCTCATAACTCTCCCATTCTTACCAGTGCTGTTGACAGGCTGAGCTGCAAGTGGTTTTGGTACCGGTGTATTTTTGGGTCTGGCTGCAACATGAGTAGGAGATGGTGCGGTGTCTCCATTAACAGCTTCTATACAGAATGTATTCTGTACTACAGAGTTGGAAGGTACTTGATTGTCTATCCCATTAGAAATGTCACAAGCAGATCTTGGTAAAAATAAAAGATCACTTTAGGTTACTACAAACATCATGTTAAACAGTTATGCAACTAAACCAAATCCTACATAAATCACGCTAAATAACAAATAAAGAAATGGAAGTAAATTCGCAACGGTTTATAACAAAATGTTTGCAGCTTAGAGAACAGTCAAGTGCAAGACCAAAACAATTAAGGAATAAAAGGCAAATTTGGGTTCTGGGAATTTCAGATACTTAAAACAGGTAAGTTCTTCCATTTCCACATCATCTTGTAATGACATATTAGAATTAAGTTGGGCAGACTGATGTACCTGACACATCTTCCAAAACTGCCTTAGGGACCCTTCCAAAGTGCACCTATGAGCAGGAAAAATTTTTCTCTCATTAAGCAAATGGAACAATTGGTTTTGTTTGTCATATCTCCAAAAATTTTCTAGTCATAACAGAAGAAAGTAACTCTTCCCCAGTGAAAGGAAAATAACATGAGCTTTTCTATGCATAAGCAGGATGGGACATTGTGAGGACAGATATACACAGGCAGCTCTGTGTTTATAAGGCCACATAAAAATAAATGTAGTAAGGACTTGTGGATGGAAAATCTTTTTCAATTACACTGTTTTTTACTTAAATCTATTCCAAAATGCTTAAAGCCACCCAGCAGACACACATGTGTGAAAGTTACAATCAATGCCAACTCCCCATCTTCTCAGGGAGTAAAGGCTACAAATTAAAGAGAAGTTAAACAGATGACAAAAAATGTGAGAATTGTTAGAAGTCCTAATTTGCAGAGTCAGAAAAGAAGAAGCAGCATTTCCATGCTACCTTACCCAACTACAAAGAAGTATTAGAAACAGAAAATTAAAGTATTATCTCTTTTCAACTCTAGACTACAAACCCAATTTGCTTCCCAAAGACATGCAGAGAAGCTACCTTAAAACTTCTCTCCATCTCTTAATTTCAGAGCTGTAAATCAAAACTGCTGGACAGTTGTATAAAAACTGCTGTAATCAAAATATCAACATCAAGAGCAGGATGCCACTAAAAGCCACTCTTCCAGCAACAATAGTTGAATGAAAACAAATTATTGTTACTTACTGTTTCAAAACAGTATGCAGATGTGTTTCAAATCACTTTTAACAGTCCCAAACCTTTCCAAATAAAACTAAGGAGAAGCAGCTTTTTTATCCTCACTCCCTCATATTGGGCACCCATAGGGGAACAGAGACAAACCTCCACATATTCAAAAAAAGAATCAAGGCGTACAAGGACAAAAGTGTCCCTGTCACTCAAATGCATAGCAACCACGTGTTTTTTCACTCCATTGTGTGGCAACAACTGAAACGGAAAGGAGTTCACTGCAAGGTAACTGAGCAGGCAAGTAACATTAAATTGATCTGAATGTTGACGTATTTGACTCACTAGTGGTGATGAGGCAAACAATCTACTTCTACTTTTCTCCAGACAGTCCTTGAGCTGGTATAAAGATAGAGAAGCCAAGAATGAAGCTCCAAATTGATCCCAAAGCCTTTTTCTTGCCACTTCAGGTTGAAGGAGGCAATCTCTTTGCCTCAGTGTTCTGAGTACTGCCTCCTAAACTCAATACAAGTCTCTTAAACAACTTCCTGATCATGACCTTAAAAAGGAACTGGGTGAAGCGGAAGTAATTGAGGCTTTTTTTCCTTCTTCCTTCTGTTCAGATGGTACATTGCAACAAGTTGGTAGACATGAATAGAAATAGTTCTTAAACAGCAGAAGAAAATGAATGGAATAAATACAGAAAACCACACTGAACCACTGTTCCCCTAACATCTCTGCTGCAGCATTTACCAGAATTCCAATCAGTTGAATTTTTATGTTTGGAGGGCTACACATCCAAGAGGAAATGATAAAGTAGTGGAAAGCAAGACTCTACCAGCAGAGGAAGAACAGAGTTGTAAATATAATTCTTCTCAAGCTAAATTATGTAACAAGCAATGTTTCTAAAACCTGTGGTAACATTATTTAGGGCTTGACATTCCCTTCAAGATAATTACAAAAACCCAAAAAAACCAAAAGAACAAAAAACCAAAACACAAACCACCCAAACATTTCAACTGATAAGTTTGCTAATACGCTTCATATACTGTAAAACACAAAAATAATTCCAACCTGGATGTACTTCTTGCTGAAGCATCTCTGCTTTCATGCACAGCCTCGCCATTTTGCTGAACTTCTACTGAACAGTAAGAAACAAATTAAACAGAAATATTCTATTACATCTGTTTGAAATCTGAATCAAAATATTACCATCTGATTTAATTATTTTAACTTACTGGTTGCTGATGAACTGAGATTTGTAAGAGATTCTTGTTCAACAACCAAACCATCTAGCACAACTGTCAGTTCACCTGTTTGCACCATGCCACTCTTGTTTTCCAAAGAGAGTTTCAACTGTTCTTTCACCTTCTCCACTAAAAATGGAGTTGGGGTGGGTAGGGAGAGAGGAGAAGAGAAGGGATAAAGGAAAGATTAAATTCTAAACAGCATTAAAAGAGACTTTCAACACAAAAATGCGATACATATATTTAGTTGTATGAGTATGAGAGCTATTCAGATGATTCAAATCAGCATAGAAATCACTAACGAGCTGTGTAAATTTACATCTGCTGTGGGTAAAAGCACAGTTTATTGTAAAAATAAATTGTCCATTTACATCGTATATTCTACAGGTATGCTATAGGATCCACATAGTTTCAGTACTTTATTATTAATGATTTCCCAGGTTTGCTGTTTCCACTAAGCCCTTTTGAAATTATGCACTACTTACATAACATGAGAAGGCTTAAAGTCAAAAAACTTCTGAGCTACACATCCAAATATTACAACTCACAGGGAACCTCATTCTACAACCAGAGCTTATGTTCATTTCTCATATCAGCTTCCAAAACTAATTCTAAGAGACCATTGAAAAGAACACCACTTTGAGGAAGAAGTAAATGCTACGACTGCATAGTGTCCTTCCTCATTTTTAAAAATTATTTTTAGTAAATCCTTACTAGCATTTTCATAGATCCCAACTCCAGGGAATAAACAGGAACAGAGAGGGTATCTCAAATAACCAAGAATTAAATCAGAAACTATTTTCACTGAAAGAAACTTTGAGAAAAATGTGTACATGGTACAGTAAAAGAATTTGGTATGACTGATAAGCAGTGCACACATTTGTAGAGATACATACATAACCCAGAGGTAAAATACGCTGTGAATGCTACGTAATTCTCTCTAAATCAATTATTAGTAGTAGAGCAGTTAAAGCTACATGCCATAAATCCAAACACACCCAGCTACGAGTTCACATTAATCAGGTTAAAATGGTTAAGGCCTTTTAGTATTTGCAGTCTCAGATTAAAAGATTAATTTTTCAAGATATACCACGGTATCTTCCTCCATATGATAGCATTCCAAGCTTAACTTAAAGCTCACTGTGCACCTCTATGTATTAAACTAGCATTTCCTTATTTTTTTAAATCTTAACATATATCATAAGTGAACAATAAACATGAAAACAGGGAAAGCTACCATAAGCTATTGCCAGATACCCCCAAACTGTTACTTTAAAGAGCAGGTTCAACAGTGTAGTTGGGCAGCAGTTACTAGCAGACATCCACTGCTATCTTATGATGGATTTCAAAGTACTTTAAATCACTGCAGCAAGCACAAAGCTCCCAAATCTACAGAATTACTGATTTAGCAATCTGCATTCTAGAAAATGGTACTACCTGAAAGAAGAAGAAAGAAGAAACGAGCCTATCTACCACTGAGTTTTTAAATTAACATTTATAAATCATCATTTCTGCAAGGGGTGATTGGGTTAGCTTCTGCTATTTTAACAGGTTATGTCCCCAAACCAGATCAACAGTTGGCTGTAGTCCAGCTGAGCTGGCAAGAAAGCTGGGAGTGGTATGGGCAGCAATTCAATACTGGTGGTGTTTAGGAGAAGAAAGTAACAACTCTGAAGTTTCTGCATTTAGAGGACTTCCCCTTTACATTTTCTTCAGTAAAAAGCCTTTCAAGTGCTGCATTTGAGATTAGGTATCAATAGCTGAACGACTGAAGGATACCAATCAGATTATCCTACCACTGAATTATTGGATTATCTGGTGTATGTCAATATGATGACTTGCCCAAATCAGAAACATCGCACATAAATTACTTTCGGCGCAATGTACAGCTAATGCAGTCAACCATTCCCTGAAATTTGCCAAGTTGATCCCCTGGATCTACAGTAATAAATTATTAACAATTTTGTTAGAAATAGTTAAAATATTAAGGGGGTTTTTTGCTATCATTATTACAACCCAGTTTCCTCTGATACCATTTTTTTTTTAATTTAAAAAAGAAGCAATACTTCTGCTTAACTATGGCATCTTGCACATAATCTTTATAATACTGCTGAAGAAACCCACTTCATTTTGGACTGTTTCAATTTTCTGAAAGAATCAGAAATATTAAGCTTTTTTTCAGCTCTCCTTTTCCCCCACCTCCTTAAACAGAGCTCTCAGGTTTGTGTATCTAACGTGTGAGAAAGGTTAGAGATTGGTTTAGCTGGAATTCTACTGCCACTCTGGAGTGGAATTTAAAGTGTGGATTCACCATCTTCTTGTACGAATGCAAAAAGAATTTAAAAAGCAAATTAGATAAAGAAGACCTGTTTTAGTTCTATTAAAGATGATTAAAATCAGAAGTTACATAGAACACAACAACCTCTAATGTACTAAAATTAAGTTCTCGATTGTGTCATTAGTCAGTGGTTCCTACTGCCCTCTGGGCAGCTAAATTACGAGGGGAAAATATCCAGCCTTTCTACTAGTGATTCCAGAGAAGGAAAACATGAAAAATTACATAGATGGCTTTTCTGAAAGTTTAGACTTTTTTTTTTAACCAAGTCTAAAACAGATCTTCTAGCAAATTAGTTATTAGTTTGCCACAAAACACTGTATTTAATCACTTTGGCTTTCACTTAATTTGTAGTAACTCATACTCTAATGTTTGTTTCAAAATCATTATATCCCATTGTTACATTTAAATTGCTCTCCATAGCACAGACATCTCTAGAAGAGACAAATAAAGACATCAACTGAAAGTCAGTTGTAATTACATGTATAGTTAGTAGTCTGGTTGCCAGTTTGATATATAGATTAGTAATAATAATTCTACTTTACTCAAAATATCCTTTGTGATAACTTACATTTTCTATTGTGTATTTCCAAAGCTTGTCTCAAGTCTACAGTGGCTCTTCCTAATAAAGCATCTGCTTTTAAAGTGTGATGGCTCCACACTCTAAATTCCAGCGTAGTCTGTGGAGTCACATTCCTGCACATAAAATACATTTTTTTTAAAAAATACAGATTTTAAAGTATTCGTTCGTGTTATCAGGAGTATTTGAAATGAATTCATTTTCTCATATCTACTACATTTCTTGATACTAATTAACTGAAAGATGTTTTTCTACTGCAAGGGGAAGTTTTAAACTAAAAACCGCAAACACTACGATATTTATACTTAAGATCAAGCTTAAAGTGCATTACTACATTCCTTATAGCATAAGGAATTTGAGGACTATCAGAATAACCTACACTAAGCTCAAATCTCAGTAATATAAAACATGTCTGTCTGTATTTATGAAAGACATATTTTCCTTATTCCTCACTATTCCAGAATTTTAAATAAAAACTCACATTATTAAATGTGGAGAAAATGGTGGTAAGCATATCTGTCTGTGACTAGAAAGAAAAATATTTAGTATTTTTCAAAAAAAAAGGAAAAAGCAACCAATGAGGTACTTGCAAGCAGGAATAATCCATTTAATAGGTGTCAGCTTGCCATGAAAGTGTTGATAAAACATTATTAGTGAATCCACAAATATATATAAAACCATAAGGCATACTCACAGAAATCAGAGGGGAAAAATCAAATGATGAAGCTAAAGTAAAAACTGGAGGGAAGCAGAAAGGTAAAGGACCCAATTACAGTAATATTGTGATAACCTTTGGCAGTGATCTCTCCCGTGCTCAAGAAGGAAAATGGGAAGCTATGCTAGGTCCTGGAGAGTAAGTTTTGTAGTACAGGGTCTAGTACTGCAAGAGTGCTCCTGGCTGTGAAAAATGGGAGTAAAATCACTGTACTGCAAAAAGTCCAAGGCCACATATCCATCAGTACTGGATACAGAAAGTTATATCAGCATTGATGAAAACAATACTAAAAACAACCCCCACCCTCTCAACAACAGAGTTAGCTTTGGAGTCACCTGAACATATTGGACAACTTGGATCATTTGTGCTGAAACCCCATGAGCAAATATATTTTTGCATTTTGAATAGGCTGCCTTATAATGGAAGTTTTACTAAAAGACCAGCTCAACAAAGAAAAGAAAAAAAAAACACCTACAGACAGACAATATATTGCTGGTGCTTATGCAGGCCCATAAAAGTAAGGGGAATTTGGTAAGCCAGAGAGTTCACTCATCCTCAAACAGACTGGGCAACTGAAGCAACGATACCATTCCAATAGTCACAGGAAGAGGGGGACAGAATACCTTATACATATAAAGGTAAGATCCTAAGTAAGTAATACTGATGACGGAATGAGTCTGTTTGGCTGTACTGTGCATGCCATTTCTATCAGCTCACCAAATCCTGACAAATCAAACCTGCCTCCTCAACAGAAACTCTGGTCTCTCTGAATATACTGATAGCTCTGTACCTGTGCTAGTAATAGCTCCTGGAAATCATCATCAGGTCCAAAATTATATTACTCTCTTTTGCAACTATTGCACAGGGCTAATAAGCGCTATTAAACCTGAATAATTGAGAAATATGGCACAGGAATACCCTACTTGCTTCAGTCCAGGTCTGTAGTTGATAAGTAAGTATTTCCAAGCAAACAGTTCCCCAAAACTAGGTATGTTGAACCACTCCACTCTCCCCAACACTGTTAGTCGCAAGAACCTGGCATGGTTCTACTACTAATGAAGCTGGCTATTGCACAAAAACAAGTCAGATGCTGTAAAATATACTGGTCCATGCCCAGTGCCACTTGATAGTAGCTATGCTGTTTCCAAACCCAAATCTGAAGCAGTACAATCTTGCTTGTATAATAATGCATTCTAGCCAACTGCACAGTGCAAGATTGCCAGTTCTTCATAGAGTCATATTCAGGTATACTACATCTGTAGCACAGTTAAACCAAATTAAACCGCAAGAAGATTAAAAAGGTCAAACATTAGGATAAGTTGCAAGGTCACTTTGCAGTAAACTGGTCTTGTATGTATATCCCTTCATTAGGAAACTTAAAGGAAAAAAATGACCTTCCTTATAACTACTACTTATCCATCTGAGATTTTTTTCCTTTTAAAGTTGAGAATGACATGATTACAATTAGTAACATCTTCTAGAAAGGAATCTTGAAACTTGAATGGTGTACAGTGCTAACAAATATCAAGAGTACACCATGTATAGAAACTGTATGCAAGGAACACTCTGTTAAAAAAAAAAAATTCTCAGAACATTGTAAGAATTAAGAAAAAAAATTCATTTAAGATAGATATCATCTTATGTCTGCATTTAGTCATCAACCGCCAGAGAAAATTACATAGGCAGCCAGGCTTAGTAAATATTTGCCTGCAATGTCTGCCTAATAAATAGTATTAAACAACCAAAAAAAGAACTTACACTGTCAGCTGCTCATCCCATTTTGGATTTGAAGAACTACTTGATTTTGCTGTTTTCTTAATCTCTCCATCTGCAGTTAATTCCGTGTAGAAAGTTGTTCCAAACCAATTCTTTTTCCGTTTCAGTTTGGCACTAGAAACTAATAAAATATATTGCTTTATCTATAACAGCATACTGTTGCTGAAAAAGTGAAAACGTACTGTCTACACAATGTATGAAGCATAGCATGGCAATGTTATACCTCACCTTTTCTACTTCTGCTGAACATAAAGAGGTCAATGCTAAAATGGTAGCTTTTATTTTCAAAAGCTACTTTGTCAGATAGTTGAAATCAAGTGTGACGTACTCTCTTCACCACATACTGGCAGGATGGGTTGGAAAGACAACACAACAGTTATTTCAGGGATAAACACTGAAAATCATGTGGGTTCTTTTGTTTATTTTCTCATTGTACTTCCTACTCCTCCCTTAACTGAAAAATATCTAAGTATGAAACATCTGAGAGACTATCAGGAAGATTGTTTGTTTGTTTGTTTTTAATGCTATGCAGTTATGAAAGTATATGCAGTTCAGGCCTATTTCAAAATGTCCCTGTATAGCAAAGCCTGTATACAGAGCTTCATTTCCTTGCCTATATTACCTGTGTGGTTAACCTGTGGTTTAACACATCAGTTTGTTAAAAGTAAGAAATCAACTCTCAGATTTCCCCTGTTTAAACAGCTTTGCAGATGAACTTAAAAGTTGCAGCTAAATATTTAACAATTAAGAAATAGCAAATGACCACAAAAGCTATTTTTTACCTCCAAATCACTGGTGAGGTCCTCAGTGCTCCTGAACATAAATCTGTTCTCCCACTTCCTTGCCCATCTGAGTTCTCCCACTTCCTTGCCCATCTGAGGAAGTCACTACAAAAACTAACAGCAACCTAACTGCCAACTTTTTAATTTTTATTTCAGGCAGATGTTGTCTTCAGAAGACCATATCAATGAACTCACAGCTGTACCTACCTGCTGGCTACGCCTTCTCGCTCATTCCTCCCATACTTCAGTATGATTCTCTTTCCCTTCACTTTCAAACTAAAGCAAAGCCGAGTATTTTCAGCCTCCTGGAAATAATCATTCCCTGTTACTTTTCTGTATGGTACTTGCTAATTCAAGCAAGTTAACTAAACTGTCAGAAAGGGAAACCAAAAAGGTCTGCCATGTATTTCTGGATGACAGTATTCTGAAATATATACCTTAGTTACTTAAAAGTTAGTGGGATGAAACTATTCAAGGTTCTAAAGGCATTAGCCACAGACCTTTACTTGATTTCAATTAAAAGGTGCACATTAACTCCCTCACATTTGAAAAGTCCAACCTAAGTTACGTGTGACATGTCATAAAAGGGAACTGCAGCCTTGATAATGATGAAAGATTAAATGTAGAAGACTTAAAACAAAATTCCACATATGGGTCATGTTTTTTCATCTGAAACTGATATATTTTTAAGCTATAACAACCTCTATTTCTTCCACATTTTTTCCTCCATTTTTTTTCTAAAAGCAAATGCTGCATTTGTTTAAACATAAGTATTTACTCATAATATTCAAGCTTCTAGTTTCCCTCCTTTCATCTGATTACGTTTTAAGTCGTTAAGTTTTAAGTTCCCAAACATGAAAGGAGACCATTATCATTTTTTGATTAGTACTTATTTTTTTAAAAATTAGAAGTAACAAATACTAGAAAAAGACTTCAAAAAATAGTAACAAGACAAGACATTTCACCAAGTATATTTGAAAAAGTACTGATGGCAAAACTTGTCATCAACATGCTGCAACTGTCCAAGCTCCAAGAAGTCACCACTCCATATGAATCTCCTTGTCTACAAAATGAGTATATGCTACTTGATGCCTTTATAAAAGTGCTTTTTAAGTACAGTTCTTGAAATGTAAGTCTAGATTATACAGCAACATAAACTAATCTGAGCATAAATCAGTGTAAGTCAGCAATACTACAGTCCCACACTCCTGTCTCCCACTTCTTTCCCTGTACTGCCACTGGTCCTCTGATCTTGCAATAAAGTTTGTTTAGGGAACTAAATCTTCAGAAAACTAGTCCTAAAAATTTTACAGATTTCTTCCCACTTTGATTCTTGAATCAGACCTCTGGAAGTCAAGAGAAGCTCCAGTGCCACAAAAATACAATGCTACTAACATAAGGGGCAGTGCAGTACAGGATCAAAATATATCAAAATAATCATTTCTGCATACACAGATCTGAAGTTACAGGTCAATTGTGTAACTCTGTTTCTTACAGTTATGTATATTCAATCTGCAGATGCCTCCATCTATGCTATTAGTTATTGACAGTTTTAACGATTCATCACATTATCAAGTTATCTGGTCCTTACACAAGGTAAAATCAGTTTTTGTGTTCCTCATCTAATTTGACAAAATATCCATTTTGAGGACTCTCCAACAATGGGGTTTTCTTTCAGATAACTTGGCCATCCTTGGACCATCCAGCATGATGTATCTTTCTTGACATGCAGCTTTTTTTAAGACATGATATCTTACTTATGTTTTTTCCAAATTTTGTCCAACATAGCCTTAATATATTCTTGGTCATGCATTCATTCTTACTTCAGGGTTCCCAGATTTCTCAGGATCCCTGGAAAATTCAAATTATTTATCAATGGTAAAAAAATACTTATTATTTTACTTATTATACTTATACATACACACACATACATTTATGTGTGTATATATTTATGCACAATATCTAACCACTTGATGGTAACATTTTCACTTTTAACTACCGTAACAGTCATAATTAGCTATCAAACTTTTTAACCTAGATGCATCTTGCTTATCTTCAGACTACAAGAAGTCTTTGTTCTGCTCTGCCAACCTACAGAAAGAGCAGCTAAGACTGACCTCGATTGTCACATCCCTGACCAGTTCTTATGCACGAGTAGCAAAATGCATGACCTACTTTGCCTGTTCAACATCTGTTGAAAAAACTGCCCCAACACAATCAGAAATTTCCAGAATTGCTTGTAGCCCACTGTGTTTCCCTTCCAGCAGATACTTGGGATGGCTGAATACTGCCTCAAACTATGAGAACCAGGACAGCAAAAGGAAAAAAGTAAACAGTCACAAGATGCAACATAGTAAAATCCAGCTGGATGAAGTGATGTGGTTTATCACCAGAATAGGCTGCCCAGGAAAGTTGTTGAAGTTGAAAATCTACAGCCATTGAGGTACTGAAAATTCAACTGGACAACAGCCTGAGCAACCTGATCCACCTTCAAAGGTAGCCCTGCCTTCAGCAGAAGAGTGGACTAGGAAACCCCCAAAGGTCCCTTCCAACATAATTATTCCGTATGTCTGTGTAATGCAATCTGCTGCCCTGATGATAATACAGAATACCCATTTTATTTGCAAAAGATGTTTACCTGATATGTAATCAAAGGCCTTAATCTTTTGAAGGGCTAGCAGATTTTGTGATCTCCTCCAGTTCTCTAGCTTCACTATAACATTGCACCCTTTTTCAGCTTGGGGGTCACTACAACTGTCCATCTTTTTTGTAGAATTTCAATAATATATGTTCCCTATACAGAATCTGTGACATTACGTATTTGTTCCCAAGTGAAATTCCTTACATTTGTCCCTACTGTTGTATTGAATCTTTTTTTTTCCTAATTTGAAGAGATCATTAAACCCTGTCATCCAACTCACTGTATAACATCTGCCTAGCTTCAATTCTTCTACATCTATTATAGTCATAAACATGTAACATTCTGTTATTAATTAAAATATTAACTACAGTGATCCAGTTTTTACACTTGTCTTTTTAGAATACATATGCTTTCCTGTAAAAATCACCATGATACAAATCACTACTTGCCTGTTACTTGCATCTGTAATCTTCCATTATGGTTGTTACTTGTATCAGACCTTGGTGAGGCTGTGGCCATGTCAGAGGTTTAGGCTTTAGCCTAAAAAAAAAAAAAATAAGCACACGAGTAGCTTATTGAAAAGTACTTATCTCTGCATGTTAGTTACAATTAAGTAAAATGCTCAACTAATCAGCAAGTTACCAAATGTTACTTAGGTATGGCAGAACGCATTATTCCATAACACCAGTTAAAAAAACCCAATTACACCGGAAATTTGTCCCATGTTATCTTTGAGGATGCCAAGACACTTCAGTAATGCATACATTTACATAGTTTAGAACCCTGTGTAAGGCAAGAAAAAAAAAATTCAGCTGTGATAGATCAATACTCCTGTCTCCAGAAGGTACGCTTATGGTCTGATTTCAGCTCAACTAAGCACCAACAACTTCAAATGAACGCAACATCTGAAACGTTTACATGCTTGAAAATCAAGCTGTCCCCAGAACAATACACTCTAAGCAGTAGCAACTCAGACAAAGAACATTTGAATTCTATCCCTAGATTTGCAATCAGCTTTTTACATCACTGCTGCCCAACCACAAATCACTTCCCTTCGCAAGGACCACCCCATCTTATCATTCGGTGACTAAAATAGTGACTGATCTTAGCTGGGGCATCCCTGCACTTGACGCACATTAAGACAACATCACTCCCATCGTCATGCATTACTACACCTGAAACAAAGGCAGAAGTAAAATAATCTCTGTTTCTACCAGACAACTATTTTTCATGAGAAATATGTACATTTAAAATTCACTTTCCATGATCTGGATGAATTTCCATATATTTATTTCTGTGAACATTAATTAGTATCAATAATAATGTTAAACATGTGTCACCAAACCTTTTAGATCGTGCACCTCTATCAGTAAAAAATTTCTGAGGATGCACCTCCAATATGTGTATATTTATTTATACATTATGTATAGGTAATACTGTACTAATATATTATGTGCATTATAAAACATAAAAATAGAAATTAAAAAGCATGAGATAAAGATGAAATAAACAGCTTTTTAAAATAATTTATATTAATGGTACAAAAACCCCTTTTTGTTCCTCTTTAAAAAAAACATATTTTTTTCTATGAGAGCTGTGTGATTTAATATGCTTCATCATTTTTTAAAATGTTGGCTTAACACTTCACAATTGCAGTGATTTGGAAGTCTGGTCTAAATTCTGTTTATTTCCATACTTGGTTTTAATGGCTGTCATAACTGGAAAGGACAATTTACAAAGATATATACATCTAAATGAAAGTGCATCACTGGCTGCACTTACTAAATCATTAAACTAATTCTTCATTCCCATCTACTAATTATACAAAGGTTTTTCTTGAAATTTTGCCAGTCAATTTCCATCTTTCCCAATGTCAATTAGTTGTTATTGAAAATTAAGGGAAGGTGTTGCTTTTTTATATTTTTAACAAACACGTTCAAAACTCGCTGAAACTCTTCATTTGGAAGATTTTTAAACAGGTGAGGAAATTCTGTTTCCAAGTGTACAGATAGATGAGTTTTTATAGATGACAACTTTTCTGGCAACAAAGTCACAGAATGATGGAAACATTTACAAACATCCGTTTTCAAAATCCTCTCTCCATAGCACAAGTTTCTTTCAAAAGGCAGTCACTTTCTTGCTTGTTGTTAAAATGTCACCTTCACCTTGAGGGGACACATTACGTGTCTTTATTTGTCTGAAAATACCTGTTAGCATACTGCTGACAGACAGTTGTCATCACAGAACAGGTCAGCAAGTTCAGAACACTTGTCTTTTTGTAAAAAAAAAAAAAAAAAAAAAAAAAAGCTTAAGTAATCTTTAAGTCTTACAACTCTCCTGAACACTGCCATGATAACCATCGACCTTCTGCATGGTACAAAAGATTGACATGGGGTCTTAACCATGAAATTACAAATATTGTAAAGATTCTACTATTTAAAGGTCTCATTTTCATACAATTAACCACACTGATGACATCCTGCAGCACTTTGTCCACTTCTGGCTCCAACTTCCTGGTTGCTTGCCTACGCATCATCAGTGAATGAATTCCATGTGTGGTGCTCTCCTTGTAACCTAACCCCAGAATCCATTTTTACTTCAGTCAAAGCAAGTCCACTCCATTAGTGGTTATATCTGCAGAGTTTTTCCATTAAAGAAAAAACGTTGTTACTAAAGAATTCATTTACTGTTAAGAATATATCTTCTCTGGTACATCTTTCCTCAGTGACTTAGTTCTTTGTGTATTTCATTATCAACACAGAATGTAGCAACTACCGTAAGCCGAGCCATGTTATAAACATCTATACTTTCATTCAGCTGTATAGCAAGCCTCCCACATTGTGCAATTTGTTCCAATATTTGTTTTTTTAAATCTTTGGCAATGTTTTCCAGACATCATCCAACAGTATCTGCTGACAAAGGAATTGCATCTTAGTTTGTCACCATACTGTTTCCCATGTATTATTTCAGACATTTTTACTGCAGCAGGAAGATCGAGTGTCTTCTAGGTCTTTTGCTATTGAGAAACCTCAAAAGAGGCTTCTAGAGATCTATCATTAAGTTTAGTAAAATCTTGTAAAGTACTGGACCGAGTATCACATGACTTCAAACATTGCTGAAAAAATTGTTGAGGTTTATCTTCATGTTCTGTATGCTTAGTTTTTAAATGCCTGGCTAATTGTGATGGCTTCACACTATCATAAGCTGGTATCTCAAGGTTCCATATTCTCTTAGGGTGAAGTTCATCATTAACGATAGTGGATGTACTTTCACAATTCAAATAGACTTCTTGATAAACCAAATTTTTTTTGGCCAACATCTTGTCAGCTCTGATTGCCATTGTTTTTACCTCTTAGTGCCGCTGACCAGGAGCTCATACCAGAAGCATCAGCTCTGCCATGTTCTTGTTCTCTTGTTCTCACATTATTAGTATTATCTTCAATCCATGGTCTCTTTGCAGGAATTTTTTTAAGCCACTTGCCTATTTTGTGAGTGTTAGTTTAGTTAAACTAGATAATATAATCCATAAATCCACCTAACCAGGCACACATAAACTGCACATATTGCAATACCCTGAAAGCGAATGAACAAGTAAAGGTGCTACTGTGACACTCCCTCCCCCCCCAAATTGTGGAACACCAAATCCACCCTCAGGACACCTCAGGAACCATACGTGACAGAAGGCCATCTGACATACGGACTAAGTGAGGGTGCCAGTATCAATACATATACTAAAGTAGAGCTTAATTTCCTTCTTATTTTTCAGAGAAAATGTAAGTCCTAATATTTTCTTCCTGCACCTCAATGAAAGGTCTTGCACACCCCACTTTGTAGGCCACTGATATGCAAGACATCAAAGGAGCAACAGATGTAATCAATTCTCTGGCAGGTGAACTCAAATTCTTCACAAGACACCAAGACCTGCAATCTAGTTCTAATCATACATTAAAAAATTAGTTTAGGCACACTTTTGTAACTGACAAATTATGATTATTTTCACAGGATTTTTTTCCTCCTACCATTCAACCTGCATCAGATCTAAAATGCTAGGAGGGGTTTTGGTTTTTATTTGGTTGGGTGAATGGGTTTTGTTGCATTTTTAAACTCTACTCCTAGCATGCACAAAGCAAAATAAACATAGAAATGAAGAAATAAACTGTGTCAAGGTCCTCAGACAGTACATTGCCTAATCTACTCAGACTTCAGGTTTCAGGTGCTGATTTACCTGCAAGGCCTACCACCTGCCCTAACCTGAGTTTCTGGCTCTGCTACTAAGCTGCTAACTGCATTTGGCAAACATGTTTGCCAATCTCCTGATAACAGAGCAGCAAGAATTCATCATACTTCGCTTTGCATCTTTCCCCTTGAAAAAGAAAGTGACCATGATGGCTGGGAAAAATTAATACAATGCCAGGGAGATCCCGACAGAGGATGAAATGTTTCATCTCCATTGAGATGAAACAAAGTTAGGTTTAGGGTTGGCTAAGGGGCTTCATATTTCTGCAACAACTACATGACTGCATCCCACATCAGCAGTGCCCCTATGTTCTATTTCTGCCCCTGTAAAATGAGCTTATTTCTATAATAAAGTCTATCTTATATTCTTGCCAATATGGTACATCTAGGCACATTTACATAGCAATGATTACAGTTCCAAATTTTTATTAAACAAAACAATGCATTAACATGCATGTCAAATACTATTTAGAAAACTAAATTAAAATACACAGAAGAGCAAAAAAAGCACTTAAAGTTTTTTAAATAAACATAGTTTTTTTATCAACAATACATCAAGAAAGCGCTATATAATAATTTATATTCAAAAAGGCTTTACTGAACAGAGCAAATCAGTTGAACTGACTGATTCTGGTCTCATCACGTTCCAAAGGTTCCAAAGCTGCAGCCCTCACTCCCTGTTTAACTGATTAGGAATTAAGAACTGGTTAGGAATGAAGGCAGAAGGAAGCATTAAATTTTCTCAGAGTCAAAAGAAGAAATCTCGTTTTCCTAGTAACTTCTTTTTCAAGAATACATAAAATAAGTATTATTTAAGGCTTCAGCTATGAGTTCGTTTCATCAGTAACTATCCAAACGTAGTTATTGACATTCGTACATCACAGAATCACTAAGGTTGGAAAGGACCTTCAAGATCATCAAGTCCAACCATTAACCCAATGCCACCATGCGGCCTAAATCATGTCCTGAAGCGCCACATCCACACGTTTTTTGAACACTTCCAGTGATGGTGAATCCACCACATCCCTGGGCAGCCTGTTCCAATGCTTGACCACTCTCTCAGTCAAGAAATTTTTCCTAATATCCAGTCTAAACCTCCCCTGGCGCAACTTGAGGCCATTTCCTCTCGTCCTATCACTAGTTACTTGGGAGGAGAGACCAACACCCACCTCACCACAAGCCCCTTTCAGGTAGTTGTAGAGAGCGATAAGGTCTCCCCTCAGCCTCCTCTTCTGCAGACTGAACAACCTCAGTTCCCTCAGCTGCTCCTCATAAGACTTGTGCTCCAGACCCCTCACCATCTTCTGTGCCCGGCTTTGGACACGCTCCAGCACCTCAGTATCCTTCTTGTAGTGAGGGGCCATGAAATGAAGTTAACAGGTTATTGTCTAATCAGCCTTGATGCAGGTTGGTTCTCCTAGGAGAAGAGAGAGCCTGCTCTCTACTACATGATATTTGTAATTTTCAGTCAAGATCCAAAAAGCTACTCTTATACCGTATTATTGAAACAAACAAACAAACAAACAGTCTTCACTGCCTGATGCACACTGCATCACACTCACTCCCAGTTGAACACATCTTTCTTCCAGGTAAAGAAAGCCTTCAGGAAGAAAAGTTAGCCAAGTTACATTATGCAAGAAGAAGGATCTTATCTGGAGCTTTGGACACCTATTACTCCGTGAAGGCTGGTCTGGATATATGACAAATGCTGCTGCATAATTGAAGAAGAGAAGAGTAATCCAAAACTTAGCCCCCAGCCTTTGATAGGAAAATTACTTCTGTGATGCAGCCATGATGGGGGGCAGGACAGGACACAGGACAGCAACCCTATTTATCACATGAACTGCAGTAGTGATAAAGTATTAGTGACATCGTGTAAGATATTAGTACTGATTGTCATATTCAAGAAAAGGACAGGACATGAAGAGAACTACTGGGAGAATAAAGACAATGAAAGAGCAGTCTAAAAATAATAAAGACTGGGAGTAAAGCTGCTCATCATCTATAAATGTATGAGGAGCATGTAGAAAATAAAAAATAAAGGCTACTGAATTCAAAGAATAGTGTTGACAACATAAATGTTTCAAAAAATCCCACGTTTCTGGGTGGCAAGGTTGCAGCCGAGAGTGAGCAAACATATACTGTACGAAACTAAGCAGAGTCAGTAAAGAAGTCACAGAGCAGGGGAACTGACAGACTTGCACTAGGATGCAATTACACCATCACTCTCGTGCCTCATTAGACATAAAAATTTTCATAAACTAAGAAAGATTGAAAAAAGTTCTACAGCTAGAAATTCTTCAAATACTGAAAAACCGTAAATTTCAAGGGCTAGCAGCCTCCCACCTTTATGAGCCAGAACAAGGTGCCTGCATGGTCAAAAATAATCAAGATTACAACTAAACATGTTGTCTGATCTTGGTAAAGGAAAGGATGGGATGGCAATTACACAAAGTTATGATATTCATTTGGACGGTTGAGAAGTTTTCACAACCAGGGACAACATCAAAAGGAAAATACTAGTACTTTCTTGATCTAACTTGCAAGAAAGCCTATATGAGAAAGAGAAACAGGTAGTGAAGAAGCACTGAAATATGGGTTTTTTTTAAATAAACAGGTTTTTTAAAGTTTTATTTCAAATCATGCAAGCCCTAACCACTAATGGGCAAGGGAACACTATATCCTATGGGCACTGTTTACTGCTTTCTTGCATCATGCACACACTTTTTTCCCCTCAATCTTAAACCCCTTTTTCTTATTACTAAAAATAAATGCCCAGTTTGGCTACTGAATATGTTGATTAAAGGTTAAAATCTTTGAGGTTACCTCTACATAATCTTAAAAAGAGGATTACATACAGCAATGTAAGAGTAACCATCCTTATCTTCCTGAAAATCAGGGGATTAATTCTGACTACAATCACCACACATTCCCGAACTTGCTACACCTCTTTATTCAAGTTCTAGCTTAAATTTCAGTAGTCTAAAGGATGTGAAGCTTTACTTTCAGAACTGTTTCACTGATACATACGGTGTTGTCACCCCCGCCAAATTCCTGGACACAAAAAAATGAATTAAGAGAGAGTCTTGAGATCCACATAAAGCTCATAGTTCTCACAATGCTTCTGTCTAAACCATCCTCATCATACATAATGGCTACATCAACTAGAAGAGTACAATCTATTTCTTAATGTCTATAACAGATATTTTAAAAATTAATATTAGTTCCATTGTATTAATTATTTTGAGTAACTACAGATCAATTAGGACAAAATAATACTCTAGCAAAACCATGGAATGGCTGACATAGTAGTCTATTAAAAAACTGAAGGATGATTTCCTAATTCATGTGAATCAAAAATTTCATGCAAGACAGTCTAGTAACAATAACAGCATTCATAAATTTACACTTCTGAAGAAGCTTCTCTAAATCTCAAAATGCTATTAAAATGTCAGAAATAAAAGACAACCATGCTAGTGGATATTTCATTAATTTATTTTTCAGTCTTCAGTAGATGATTTACTTACTCATGGAATTTAAGCAGGCACATTGTAAATGACATTACCCATTTTGTAATGAATGCACCTGGTTGAGACTTACTATTGTGCTATATGGAAACAAAAGATGTGAAGTTGAAAGCTAAAAAGTATCACTGGAGCAGCAAAGATATTTAAATTGACTGATGCCTGAAGGATGGGATGCCATCCAGAGGGACCTGGACAAGGTCAAGGAATGGGCTGATGTGAACCTCATGAGGTTCAAAAAGGCCAAGGGCAGGGTCCTGCACCTGGGTCAGTGCAACCCCCGGTATCAGTACAGGCTGGGGGATGAAGGGATTAAGAGCAGCCCAGCCAACAAGGACTCGGGGGTGTTGGTTGATAGGAAGCTGGACATGAGCTGGCAATGTGTGCTTGCAGACCAGAAGGCCAACACCATATCCTGGGCTGCATCCAAAGACGCATGGCCAGCAGGTCCAGGGAGGGGATTCTGCCCCTCTACCCCACTCTGGTGTGACCCCCACCTGGAGTTCTGTGTCCAGCTCTGCAGCCCTCAGCACAGGAATGACACGGACCTGCTGGAGTGGGTCCAGAGGAGGGTCACAAAACTGATCAGAGGGATGGAGCACCTCTCCTGTGAGGACAGGCTGAGACAGTTGGGATTGTTCAGCCTGGAGAAGGCTCCAGGGAGATCTTATTGCAGCCTTCCAGTACTTGAAGGGGGCTTTATAAAAAAGATGGGGACAGACCTTTTAGCAGGGCCTGTTGTGATAGGACAAGGGGTAACAGTTCTAAACTAAAAGATAACCTGTGATACAAAACTTTTAAAATATAGGAAGAATGATAAATCTGCAGAAACAAGAAGTTACACAGGATGACTTCTCAATTTAACTTTAAAACAGAAGACTTGCAAATCAGGAAAGTATCAAGGGAACATTCACCCAAGAAGCCTGGCCTCTCCCCATCCCAGTTATCTACAGAAAGTCAATCCACTGTTAAAAAAAAAAAAAAAAAATTTAAAAAAAAACCCCTAACTAAACAGGATGACATAGCCAGGAACTCAGAAACCATCCATAAAACTGTGGTAGAGAATTTCACAAGCCACAAGTGTCGCTCGGCTGAAACTGACTGCAGTTTTATCTAATATATGACAGAAGACTGAACAGAAAATAAACATAATTGTAATTTAAAATGAGTTCTATTCAATCACAATGTATGTGGGCTTTATTTATCACAATGTATGTGGATGACTGATTTATTCTGTTGCTAATCTGACACTTCTGTTCCAGAAATAATAGAGAACATGGTGGATAAGGAAAGAGAAAAAATAAATATGAATAGATTATACAATTAATAAGCACTGTTGAATCAAAAGTATTCCTGAATGCCCAAAACCGGAATAAGAAAACTTGAGAGCTAGGTATATGAATGCGCTAAGCAAGGACAAAGTAAGTAGGTGAGCAAAATGCCTAGGTATTACTAACTTCCCCACTAACACCTTTAATTCAATTTACTGTACGAATTGAGTTGGCTAGGTTAAATCACCATAACGCCATAAAAATTATTTTTCCTGTATCAGAGCATATCTTCCAAATAAGAATGGAAATGCAGAAATATATTTTCTCAATAGATTGTTTTTTTTTAAAACAAGGACACTGATCTATTCAAGATTTTCCACACACATCCCCAAGCACAAAGGTAGGAAAGCTTGAAGGAAGTATAGGGTGGAAAAGAAATAAGTGAACTGAAACTCCAAAACCTACAGCTATTTAAAATAATAAATACTTCTATGGAGAGTCATGGGAAGATAACAATACTGACATTAGTTACTTTTCCTTGTAACCTTGTAAACACAAACACCAGAATTATAAAGTTCTATATGTAAGAAATTCTTAAAATACATTTTAAAATGTTTTATTTACATTAAGCTATCCCATGACATGATCATGCCTTTATCAGTATTATTTAGTGCTGGATTACCTGAAGTCAGCACAATACTGTCACGATTCTATTAGATTTAAAACTGAACAATATGTGTACTATCATAGTATTAGGAATATGAATTTGTACACTACACTTCAGACATTCCCTTCCTGTTCTCCTGCCTCCACGTACACACTTTTGTTTTCAAGATGGGATAATGCTGCTGGCAACAACCTCCTTCAGTGGAAAAAGAGGGCCTGGAGGCAGGACTAGAAATGTGAATGATTTTCTATTCTCGGCACCACAGTGAAACAACTGTCTTTTTCCTGAAAGATGCTCACACACAGCTTTGTCACCCTGTACTGCAGGTTCCACCATGGGCAAAGTCTCCTGAGAACATCCTTCCTTCCCACACCTCACACTCCAGCACAGCTACAGTCCATGTAGATTCTGACCCCTACAGCCTCCTGAAATCACTGATTGCTTGTCCAAAGCCTTTAGCAGTGTTGCAACAATTTGCTTTTTTACATTACTGAAAAAGCCAGTACCATAGAAGCACAAGATAAAGACAAAATCAGGTGTTATTAAGTGGTCGTAAAACCAGAAACAGGAAAAGTAGAGACAGTATAGTAGCTTTTAGGACAACACAGTTCCTAAAACAGCATACTAAAGGAGTTATACAATAGTCCAAAATAGAAGAGACAGCTTTTAAAAGCAATGAAATTGTTGATGTACTAAAGAAAATTTATCTTTCCTCTTCAATTCTCAAAAAGGGTTTATCTTCAACATGGGGAGGGAGGGGGAGATGGGAGGGAGGAGAATCATGAATCCTCTACAACAAAATCAAAAACTGTTAAGGTTGGAAAGAAGTTTTGATGTGAAAATAAGAACAAAGAACAAAAATAAGAAAATAAAAAAGAACTTATCTCAGATGCAAGTAAATTTCTTAATGGATTCCTTTCCTTTCAGGCTTATAAAATTCAGAATTTTTATTCAACACAATTCTGATTTAAAAGTCTATTTCACTATTTATCAACAACAAAAAAGGTGATGATTGCTAATCTCAGGAGGATCATTAAATTTAAGTGAACACTCTGAACACCAAGACCCCTTAAATTTAAATATATTCTGATCACACCTGTACCAAAGGCACAATATTTTTCTAATTTTGTTACAGCAAATTGCATGTATGTCTAATTAACTGATACTTTTAAAAAATAAAAAGCTACAGATGTTAACTGTATTCCTTACAGAGAGAACCAGTAATTCTAGATCATTTAAAAAAAAATAAGAGTATCTCCCTTTGACATTGGGAAAGTTTCATCTCAGAAACTGGTTACACACAAATAGAGACCAGACCTGTTTCAGGTCTCGAGAAGAATCTGCAGACCCAAAAATGTCTTGGCCTTTATTAAACTGAGCAGGATAATAAAGGATTATTTCTACAACTTGCCTTGCCTTCAGCAACACTAACAAAAAAACTCTAAGGCTTGACACTCCCTAAACAGATAGCTTTGGTCATCAACAACTAAAATGGCAATAATATTTACACCGAGCCAAACAGAGAACTTTAAACTCAAAGTTCTATTTCACTGACTGCCACAATCCTGCTCACTACTTTAAGAGGTAATGGAACAACTACGCTTACACACAAGGGACATCCTTCACAAACACCAATACGGCCATCTGAGAACCACTGAACTTTCCTTTTGTCTTGGTGACAAAATTAATTCATTGTTCTTCATGAAACTTTGATCTGCCCTATTCCATTTCAGATGTCCTCTTCCTTTTTAAGATCTACTATTACAGGCTAATTCAAAATGTCAGCAATTCCATTCTCCTTTTTAACCAAATCTATGGTAACCAGGAATATACTGCAAAGCCCAGTAGGTACTGTTTTAGGCGTGATGGACTAAGAATACAGACATGAGTAGTGTAGGCCTACACTGTGTAGGCCAAGGTATTAGCTTTTATTAACCAATAATTTATTAGACTACGTGAGGGGAAAAGGAACCTCTCCTGTGAACAGAAGCTTCCAGCAAAAAGCTGTATTTATGAACATCTTATATATTTAATGAAAATACTTGCTGGTTTGATCCCTTTCAAGAGGATGCCAGAATTTAAAACACTCACACACTGTATTACAATCCTTCTTTTCAGGTATAACTAACTAAACTTAAAGGTGGCAAAATGATACCTTAACATGCTACAGACATTTAGAAGGTTTCCTTCCTGTATGCACTATGTTACCGTCATTTTTAAGGAACCAAACTGTTTGAACAAAATGACAAAATTTAAGAAAAGGAAAATATTGTTTACTCACACTAGTGTTTTAATTATCTTACATTACACATTCTTCTAGCTATCAAGGAGTTTAAAAACGGTTCTATTTTGTTGTAAATGAACACGCTGTAACAGTTACGCAGCCAGTAAGTCCCCCTTAAAATTATTAAAAGTTGCAAAAATGTTAAAAAGAAAATATTTTAACATCAAATAGAAAGCCTTGACATTTTTTAATTTATTGAAATTAAGAAAACGAATAGAATAAGGACAACAGACTAATAAAGCATCACTGAGCAGCAGGCCTTGTTTTGTCTCTCTTACACACATACTGAAAGAAACACAGTCCAGCAGCAAAAAACAGTAACCAGCACTCTGATCCGTGACTCCCGCTAGCCATACGCAAGGAAAACAAAGTCCAAGCCACACAAACAGCTCTAACCTTTGTTTTCTAATCTGAATGCTTTACACTAGAAGTCTTCAATTATTTCAATATAACTCAGAATATCTGTTTACATGACAGGGAAATGCTATGGTTTTTTCACAGACTATGTCAAGTTCCGTGTCTTTTGGTATTCTGCTTTTGCCCCAACACAAGTTGCCAATTCCCAGTCACACTTCTTTTTTTTACCTGCGTGAGTTCAAACACTTCCTGTTTTTTAAACCCTTTATTTTTTGGTTTTTTTCAACTTTACTACCTTTAACTTTCAGTCCTATGTATATTTTTGTCTTTCAGTTTCACACCTAAATAATTTAGCATTTCTCTTGGAAATACTTTAATTATTCACCAAGAAGTACCCATGAAAGGCATATGTTATGGAATAAAAAATATTTAAGATTACAACCACACAACACACATGGTGTCCATCAGCTTTTCTAACTATGTCTTAAAATTATGCATCAGGAAGATGAAAGAATGTGCAACATAACCAATCCTACCTTCTGTGACAGTATGCTCAAGAAAGGAAAACTTATTAACCTGAAAAAAACCTGTGAAACAATTTAAGCTACAGTCCTATGCTCAAACTGAAGGCAAAAGATGGCACAAGACACATTCAAACCCATAAAACATAGAAGAATTTTAATTATTAAACTTGGAAATTTGTAAGATGCAGTGAGCTATACTGAATGGTGTCCTTACCTATGAAGTATTACTTGTGAAAATATTACAAATAGTAGCTTAAGTCATTTCTTAATAGCTCAGACGATATTAGGAACTGAAAGCAGTTTTTCACTGGCCATTTAAATAATACTGCTAGGAGAACTGATTTTACTTCTCATCACACAACGGAAACACACCATCACAGTACCTTTAGGACAGGACTGTAATAAGATCATCACTTGCTGAGCAACAAGTTATCTCATAAATAATATTCTCTCTCTAAATTGGAGAGAGATGGATTTGATGGGGGGACTGTTGGGTGGATAAGGAATTGGTTGGATGGTTGCATCCCGACGGTACTGGTCAACAGCTCAATGTCCAAATGGAGACTGGTGACAAGTGGTGTCCCTCAGGGGTCTGTATTAGAACCAGTACTCTTTAATGTCTTCATCAATGACACAAACAGTGGGATCAAGTGCACCCTCAGCAAGTCTGCAGACGACACCAAGCAGACTGTGGCAGTTGACACACCTGAGGGACAGGATGCCATCCAGAGGGACCTGGACAAGCTCAAGAAGCGGGCTGATGTGAACCTCATGAGGTTCAACAAGGCCAAGGGCAGGGTCCTGCACTTGGTTTGGGGCTACCCCCAGTATCAATATAGGCTGGGGGATGAAGAGATCGAGAGCAGCCATGCCGAGAAGGCCTTGGGGGTACTGGTAGATGAAAAGCTGGACATGAGCCAGCAATGTATGCTCACAGCCCTGAAGGCCAACTGTATCCTGGGCCGCATCCAAAGCAGCGTGGCCAGCAGGTCCAGGGAGGAGATTCTGTCCCTCTACTCCACTCTGGTGAGACCCCGCTGGGAGTCCTGCGTCCAGCTCTGGAGCTCTCAGCACAGGAAAGACATCGGCCAGTTAGAGGGGTCCAGAGCAGGGACACCAAAATGATCAGAGGGATGGAACACCTCTCCTATGAAGACAGGCTGGAAGAGTTGGGGTTGTTCAGCCTGGAGAAGAGAAGGCTCCAGGCAGACCTTATTGCAGCCTTCCAGTATTTAAAGGAGCTTATAAGAAAGATGGGGACAGACATTTTAGTAGGGCCTGTTGCAACAGGACAAGGGCTAATGGTTTTAAACTGAAAGAGGGTAGATTTGCACTAGATACAAGGAAGAAATTTTTCACAATGAGGGTGATGAAACACTGGCACGGGTTGCCCAGAGAGGTGGTAGATGCCCTATCCCTAGCAACATTCAAGGTCAGGCTGGAGGGGGCCCTGAGCAACCTGATGTAGTTGAAGATGTCCCTGCTCACTGCAGGGGATTTGGACTAGATGACCTTTAAAGGTCCCTTCCAACCTGAAGATTCTATGATTCTATGTTAACAAAGAGTGCTGCTTTTTCTGTTACAATCTCTCCCTTGCTTTTGTGGGGATATGAGGAAACCATGATTAAGGAATACCAATAATGGGAAATACATTAATACTGTCCCACAAAATAGTCTCCCAGTCTCCCCATTATTCTGGTAACTCAGTAGAAAACAACAATTCAAAGAAGAGGGGATAAGAAACCTACACAGTGTTATACACTAAAGTGGATTATGAAGGGACTTTGAAATTTTTTCAGCAGTAAGAGATTTGATGTGATCCACCTCTCCTCAGTAACTCTATCTCAAAAAATGGCTCAAAGAGGTGTAAGTAGAATTCACTGCATCTTCTCACTCTCCTTTCTCTGAATATTTGCATTTTAAGTGTGCTATGCAAGCTTCTTTCCAGCCGTCAATCTCAGAACTGTTAAAACACTAACTGTCCTAATTCCAGTCACAGACTGGTCTAATCTTACCTATTACTACCTGAAAGCACTCACCCAAGCATTTGTCGCTTAGTTTTGCAAGAACAGACCTTCAGTCACTACAGTGCTATAGAGAATTCAACCCGACCTTTAGTAAGGCTCCCAGGTGATAAATAATTCCCACTTCTGACAACAAAGAGTTGCTTGCTCCTGCTAATTATTTTCCAGTACAATTCTACTCTGAGTTAATCTGATTCCAAAATTTAACTACACAAAAATGACAAGGTGAGAACATGAAAACAAAGAGCACCCAAGTCTTACCAGAAGAGCCCAAAGCTTGACTTCTCAAGGGTCAATACTGGACCACATCAATACATTGCATATTAAGTTTAACTCAACACTACATAGGAATCAGCGGGCTATAAGAAAACTAATAAAATTTTGTAGTAAAAGAGTGTTTGAAATATTAGTTATCTTCATTTTAGGTGAGCAGATAGAATTAATGAGAAATGTAGATAGTCTCATGAGGGTCAGCATCCTTTCTAGTGAAAAGCTAAAGACTAAATTATGTATTTTAAAATCATTAACAGCTAATTCTTGAGAACAACACTGCCTTGAAACCAAGTGACTACAAAAACTGCACAGAAAAGGTCATCCAATTTCCCACTGAAAGACATCAAATTTCAGAATTATTCCCTTATCCATGTTGATTTTTGAGGAACTTTTGAGGGTAGATATTAGAGACAGAGGAAAGACGAGCATCTCCAGCATCCTTTAGCCAGCCACGTAACATACACTTGCATGACACGGTCAGCACACAGGTCTTCCATCCTGAAGAGTATTTAGAAACCTTAGTCATTCTGTAAGTCTTCTTCCATATAAGGCAATTTGTAAAAGAGCTAAATCTACAAGGTCTCTACATAGCACCAGAAACACCTGCCATACAAGAGCAACACTTTCAAATACGGTTATGTAATTAATATAAAAATAGTATGCAAGCTAGTGTATGTTATATTCTTAACCCATTCCAACATTTACTTTTTATTCCGGTCCTAATGGGACATTTTCATAAAGCAATTCCTAATTATGTCAGCCTCTTATCACCAAATATTTAATTTATACCCCATTTTGATGAACAGTTCTAGCTACTCCTTCGAATACACATTAGGTCTCCTATGCTAACACAAGAATATACCTACTGCCAAATATTACACTAGCCCCGTTAAGCCCCTCTGAAGTTTCCACCTCCATTATTCAATAAATAATTTCACCACCTACAGATTTTGCCAGTTTATTAGTACCAGTCTTTTTCGTCATGTTACGAACTAAGACTCCCACTAGTTTTCTCCCCCATAGCTATTCCCTTAACAATGCAGTTTTACTCACCATCCCATGACAGAATCACAGAATCACTAAGGTTGGAAAGGACCTTTGTCAGCAACCTCTCACAACACATTCACCAATGGATTTATTTCATTTTATTTTGAAATTACACACAAATATCAGTCTTCCACCAGATTTTCAATACTAACTGAATTTTTTCCTGTCCTTGTAACTTGGATCCAGAAGTCAAAATACACTTTTTTCTTTTAAAACCCAAATCTTTCCAGCTACTACAGTAAGACAGTGATCATTTTTTTAAAAGGTAACACTGTAAGAAGGTAGTTGGAAATGGAAAATAAAAAGTGCCAAGAATGAAGGAATAAAGGGAACAGAAATTTAAGACAAAGCAGCTTCCATTCTTCTAACCTGGGAGGAAGAGAAAAGGGAAGTTTGGCAATCTCGTTGCTCTTCATCTTCCACTTAGCTTTCCTTTTATATTTGATTTTGCCTTTTGACTGTTACACATAGATACTTTAATGTCACTGTGTATACTAGCTAATGAAAGAGAATCAATTCCAATGTACCAGTTAGTAAAAACAAAGTCAGTTTTTAAGACGAATGTATCTTGATCTGTTCAGCAGTTTTAGTTCATGCTTACAAACAACAACAACGAAATACTACTGAATTTCTCAAGAACTAGCAGAGTACTGTGTTTCAAAACTGGACATGTGTTCTTTTTTCAGTTTTGATGAGCAGGTATCTTGTGCAATTTTACAGATTATGAACCTTATCTTTCCTGTTTACTTTTTCCTATTCTAAAACTACAACTCCTTTGACTTGATTTATACTGAGAAATCACTGGCTACCTTGAAATGCACATACAATCCAAAGTTCTCTCATATTTTTCACCTGCCTATATGAGGAACAGATAAAAGGTTTCATTTGTTTCTTTTTTAAAGGACTCTTCTGCTAATCTCCTGCTCCATTTAAATGCTTATAGCAAAAATACTTAGTTAGAAACCCCAATAACTAGCAAGGTGCGCAGACTATACTCCGTATACTTTTGTCTGTGCTCACAGCAGCACAGACAAGAGCTCTCTTCTGCCCACTTCAGGCTGCAAGGTGAAGGTATTGAATGTGTAAAACAATTATTTTGCTGTTTATTTTTAAGATGTGACATCCTCTTCTAGTAATTGTTTTAATTGTTTTCTTCCACCTCCACAATGATTTTCAGGAAGATAACTCTAAAATCCTAACACAAAAAAAGTACATGGAGTAATTCTGTGCCTTTAGAACTACTTGAGAAGGTCAGTTACAAACACATATATGTATTCACAATGCCATTTACACAGAAGACAAATCAAGAAAATGTCCTACTGTGTTTTCAGTAACATATTTATATTTGAAAGAATTATTCTGAAGTGACTTGAGCCAGTGAAAGATTCCTTGTATTAGACATCAGAGGCGGAATTTCACTACAAAAGAAAAGACTATTGGCCATACTAATTACATTACTCCAAGCTAACATCCTTAACAGCGAGGATGTTAAGAAGTCTTCAGCTTTTGAACTGGTTACATTTAAATACGCTCAGACCCTAGTCACTTAAAGCAGAACATAAGCATCTCTAACATATTCCAGCAATAAGAAAAATAGTGATTAATAAACAAGTTTCAAATGCCCAAGAAAATAGTCTGCTTTGTTAAACACAAGCTTTGCTCCAATTTTTATTAAAGACTTTCTTTTAGTCAAAAGCCGTTATAAAGTAACACAACCAGCTAAGTAAATTTCAGTTTATTCTTCAAAGTCAGTAGAATTTAAGTTAAATCCAAATCCATATTCTCTTCAAATATGATATTGAAAGTGGTTTTTTGACAATAGTGCCTTATCAAACTACAGTTAGTAGTACATTAGATTACAAACTTACACGATCCTCAACATTGACTAAGGAGAGAGGAAATAAAAAAATAGTTTGCCATATATCTGCTGTTACAGAACCACAGCACTATACAGTCACACACACGTTTGTCCTGCATACCACATGCATAGCAGTTACTAAGACCTACAAGTAACACAAGGGTAAAAGGTTCGCTGACATATTTGTCCTGAAATGCTAAGAAATTATTAAGAAAAAACCACCACAGCAGCAAAAAACCCCACCCACAGCACTCTCCCAGGTAAATAATTCTGACATACTGTAACTACCCTGACAAAAGATAGCTTCCCTGGAATCTCTAGTGTTCCTCTGTAAAGCAACACTACGCTTGCAAAATAGAGCTAAACTTAAGTATGCTTCTGGTTAAGCTATTAGGTCCTCAAACACCACAAAAACATATCCCAAGCAGCAGTAATTAGAACTTCTCACTTACAGAAAGCAATTAAAAACAAGAACTCCCTATTAAAAGGTACTGTAGCAAGTTTTAGCAAAAACCATGCCATGTCACAGGAAAAAAAAAAAGAGGGTGCACCATTGGTAAGATCTGTTCCTTTCCTAGAAGCCTCTGGAATGCCTCTTTTGGACACTCCAACTCCTGCTGATTGAGGCAGAGATTTCTCTCTCCACTCATATCATTTTCCTTCAAGAAAACAGAGATGAGATCTCCAATACTTCCACTGGTCCTTACTTATGACTATTTTATGTCACTGCAGGAGGACATGCGCAGATCATGATAAACCCGAACTAACACCTACAGAGAAAAGTTGACTACACATGCAACGAAAAAAAACTTTTAAAGAAGGAAGAACTGGATATAACCAACTCCTATTGTCTGCATTTGTACATGGCCCAAAACAACGTAGAAGAATGTCGCTATACATTGCCTAACTAAGAATTCAAAGGAAGCGTTTGGCAGTTCTGGTTTACACTTTTCATAAGGACAGCAAAAATGAGAGGATTTTGGTTACTCTGACACTACCACAGAAACTGGGGAACTGTGCCCCAATTTACACACTTTCATACAGGAAGGCACACTGGAACAGTTTTTCTACTGACTTTGAGCCATATGCAATTTATGCAAAGCTAGAAAGCCTTTTTTTTTTTTTTTATTGAGGTGAATGTTACACTGTGCAGAAGCAGGTAAGAGCAGCACTGACCTAGCTTAAAAGAGGCGACATTTTTATGAGTAGCTTCGCTCCTTCTCTGCAGTCTTTTTTTCCACAAAGAGAGTCTTTTTAACCAAGTTAAAAGTAACTTCCAAGAATCACTTAACCATAGCTTGCAGGAAGCACTTCTTTTTGTTTTTGTCTATCACTCCATCCATTCCCATTCCAAGCCTTCTCACTTCATTATCTGCATTTCACCCAAGTAAATCCTAGGATGAACTTAGGTTTTGTGAGGGGATTTGGGTTGGGTTTTTTTAAGCCAACAATGAGTGTTTGCTCTAAGTGCATAAATAGCAGTCATTTCCAATTAATAAACATGGCCTAGGTGACAATTTTTTTATTATGGTACATTAGTTTTCAAATCTAGTGTTTTAATGGCATAGGAATACTGAAGCATGAAGAAACCGGATGCAGACCAACTTGCTGTCATAGACCCTTACCCCCAACTCTTCTTCATGTCCAAAAACCAGGAGAAATCTCTTTCCCCACACACATTCTTTTAAGAGAAAAAACAGGAAAGTGGGTAGAAATTCCAATTTATCAAAATTCCCAATTTCATGTGGAAAGACAAGAAGGAAACGGAGAAAAGCAATAGAACTAGCAGACATTCCTCCTTCTTCCAAGGGGTCCATAGACTCAGGAAAAGGGGTTGGCTCTCAACTCTGTTGGTATTCCCATGACTTAAGAAGCACTTGTAGACAGATGAATACTTACTGCCAACCCTTTAACAAAAACACACAGGCTTACTTAAAATGTGTTGTTCACTTATGTTTAGCAACAAATGTAGTATTTTCTCCCAACAAAAGTAATACATACCCTTTTGGTAACAAGGTGTCCCATGCCAAGAGATTAAATCAGTCCCCGGTATGTAAAATTACTTTCATGTTTTCAAGTATAAATATATACTTAAGGGAATTATTCTACGCTATCATTGGAAAAAAACTACTGATAGTGGTTAAGCGTTTATAGGATCAGACCTTCAAAATATAGTTCAAAATACTCAAAGAGGTGACAAAAGGATTCTAAACCCACAGTTTCACAAGCAACATCAGCTGAAAGTATTTCTAGTTGCCCCATTTGAAAGCATTTTTGTCAAGAGTCTGGATAAACTGTGCTTTTACAACTGTAAAATTTTTCTCAAATGATGAAAAATCCTTCAGATTTTTTTCTACGCAAAATTTCTTTAGTCTTTACTAGTATTAAAATCCATGAGACATAATAATTCAGTTTATACCTTGACCAACAGAGACTCAGATAAGGCAGCATATAGAATTTTAAAACAAAAAGCCAGTACAAGTGACTGAAGCATTATCATAGCCCACCAATAACCAGTTTGTTTCTATATCACAAAGAGATTAAACCAGAACGTGAACTTTAAGGAGAGACTCTCATTACCGTGAAGGACATACTGTCTTTCACACATATGACCAAATATAACCCAGCCACCTGCAGTAAGTGACAGCATCACCTAGTAAGCCAGTGTTACTAAACTTGTATAACCTGGGGTTTTTTTAATGCAAAATATCCTGATGACTTTCTACATGACACAGGTGCCATGTTAAAATATGACTGAAATATGAAAACCTCTTTATACAGTTTCACCCAAACATCGAAGTGCTCTCATTAAAGTGTTAAGTCCTTTTGATAGTGATGATAGTGTTAAGTCTTTTTCTCTCTTTGATGTACAGTTTAAACATTTATAGATCCGGAAGCAGAGCTAGATCATCCTAGTTAAACTGGGATGAGAACTGGTATTGTTCCAAAAATAAGACAACTACAAATAAAACCAAGTAAATAAACACTGAGTTGTAACATTTTGCCACAACATAAACAAAGATAAATGACATAAATAGGTCTTCTGAGGTCTACAATTCACGCAGTCTGCTCAGCAAAACATACGTTAGAGGACCCAGAGAGACTAGCCGACACGTATAACTTGAGCAGCAACCGTAACGACGTCCCACCCTGCTGTGCCCCCTCCTCTTGAGAGCAGGCACACCACACTTACTGTGAGGGGTGACAGCAGAGAGGGGGATGGCTCTTCACCTCCCCCCTCCCAGTTTCACCAAAGGAAGGTGAACTGAAACGTAACAACATCCCTCTCCTCTGCTTTCGCCCCGCAGATAAGCGAGCAAGGCCCGGCCGTGGAACTGCCCCACTGACTCCCACTCGGCTAACGCCTCTCGCCATCCACTCAGCGCTGACACAGGTCAGGACCGAGCCCGCAGCCACCCTCACCCGAAAGGCCGTGGACAGGAATAAACAAGGTTACTCGCCTGACATCGGACACCGGCGACGCTCCCCCCTCGCCTTCTCCCCCGCGCCACACCTCCACAAGCTCACCGAAGTATCGGCCCTCCCTCCCCTCGCCAGGTGCGGGCCAATAGGCCCTCAGCCCTGTCCAGACCCGAGCCAGGGTGGGAAACGGCCGGGAAACACCGCAACCCGCCAGCCACCGAACGGGGACATCGAAAGGGGAGAAACAACGGCCGCCAACCCCCTCCAGCACGGCCCAACGGGCGCGACGAGTTGAAGTGCCGGAATGGGAGAGACCGAGACCTTACTAGCGCTCCCTTCGCCATTTTAGCCCACACGCCCATTCCCCTCCTCCCCGCCCCTCAATGACAGGGGCAGCTCGCTGCCGTCCAGAGCCCACCCCCTGCCCTCACCGCCCCCCCTGCCCCGCAGCCGAACGGCCGAGGAGAAAAGCGAGA